>NC_088333.1:14575000-14587500 GCF_036884655.1 Musa acuminata AAA Group
GTTAAACATCTAAACACAATCAATTAGTTTCATCATCAAAATCCGAGATTCAACACTTTGCTACCTATAGGTCTAAAATTTTTTGTGTTGTCAAGATGGGCAACTATGACATGGTAGACATCATTGGCATGTGCAATATCCACATAAAGACTAACCTTGGTTGCAAGTTAATGTTTAAGGATACGAGGTATGTGGTTGACTTGACGCTAAATTTAATTTTAGTTAGAAGACTCGATGATGGAGACATTGATAGTAGATTTCACAAAGGATAATAGAAGCTTAGTAAGGGTTATCTTATTGTAGCTAGTGGGAAGAAATATCATACTTTGTATAGATTGCAGACTAAAGCTTGTGATGAGCAATTGAATGATATAGAGAAAGACTTTAGCATGGAGTTGTGGCATAAGCGATTGGGACACATAAGCGAGAAGGGACTGCAAGTTCTTTCTAAGAACGAGGTATTGTCATACCTAAAAGGTACACATCTGAACCCTTGTATTGATTACTTGGTTGGTAAATAACATAGAGTTTCATTTGCTAGTCCTGCTTTATTTAAAAAATATATATTTTAGACCGTGTTTATATAAATATATGTGGTCCTTTGAGGACAAAAACTCCTAGTGGATCTATTAATGTTTCTGATAACAATGGTACACTTTATTTTATCACTTTTATATATGACTTTTCTAGGAAAGTGTGGGTCTATGCTATGAAAATCAAAGATCATGTTATTAATATTTTTAAAAAGTTTTATGCTAGAGTTGAAAGGGAGATAATGGTAGTGAGTACACAGGATTATTTGATAATTATTATAAGTCACATGACATCCAACATAAATATTGGATGCATATTCCAAATCATAAATAGTTCACATCATGATGGTATCAATTTGTCAAATTACATTACATCCTATTATTCCAAATCATCATAATGATGACAAATCATAAATATTTCAATACATCATATCATCATAATAAAATCATAAGTATTGCATGCATCATTCTAAATCATAAATAGTTCACATCATGATGGTATCAATTTATCAAATTACATTATATCCTATTATTCCAAATCATCATAATGAAGACAAATCATAAATATTTCAATACATCATATCGTCATAATAAAATCATAAGTATTGCATGCATCATTCTAAATCATAAATAGTTCCGATCATGATGGTATCAATTTGTAAAATTACATTACATCCTATTATTCCAAATCATCATAATGATGACAAATCATAAATATTCCAATACATCATATCATCATAATAAAATCATAAGTATTGCATGCATCATTCTAAATCATAAATAGTTCACATCATGATGGTATCAATTTGTCAAATTACATTACATCCTACCAAGCATGATCATAACTTCTCATTTATATACATCAACATAATATTATAAGTATTGCATGCATTATATGCATGATCATTATCATAAGTATCATCATGGTATCAAAATATCGAAGTATATTACATCCTACCATATATGATTTGACCCATAATCATATCTTCTCTCCTTTTGTCATAAAAAAAAAAAAAAAGGAGAAGTGCATCATCCAAACAATATATTTTTTGATATATGCAAGTTTTGCAAAATATAAGCTAACAAATTTTTTTATCACTTTACAACATGCAAGCTAGCAATATTTGAGACATAATTTCAAATCATTGCATTTATCATCATGCGCAAGTTCTTTTGCAAAATTTTTACACCTTTTGAGATATGCAAGATAGTATATTTTTCTCTTTTGAGATGTTCACACTAGCAAGTTTTAGCTTCTACTTGCATATATCATCATGCAAGTTTACAGATTTTATCTCCCCTTTATCATTGTCAAAAAGAAAAAGGAAGGAAAGAATATAATCGTGTAAATGTTCAAGTCATCGCAAAAAAAATTAATTTGGTGATGAGATACACAATTTATGAATACAAAGGAATATCAATAATAAATCATGACATGAAAGATAATAATATCATATCATGAATGCCACAAGATATAATTTATTTCAACAAATCTCTTCTTTTATAAATAACAAAAAGAAACATATGAGATCAAATGATATAATATTTTGATTCATGCATAAGAAATCTCAAGTTATAAATCTCGAAAAATTAAGATAAAGTTCATTCAAATTCAAATCATCAAATCAAAATCATTTTCAAGAGATTCATAAAAAAACATATATAGATACATTAATCTCTCCCCTTTAGACAATAAAATCATATGAGAACAAAATAATTCATATAAAATATATCTCATGTTGTAAATATGAATAAATCAAGTATTTGGTTAAATATGAACACAAATTGTCAAATCCAAAATGATCATCAAAATCAATTTTTGGATAATTTAATGAAAGCAATATAGATAGATTAAAGATAGCTCAAGTTCGTTTAGTTTCATATTTTGTGATTGATTTCAATTAAGCATGTCTTTGTCCTTTTTATGTCAAATCATGCATCATATTTAAAATCGAATAAGCAACTTTCATTATGGAAAAGATCGATAAGCCATAAATCACAAGAATCATCATGCATAATTTCAAAAACCAAACTCATTAAGCATGATTTCAAATCATTACTTCAAATCAAATATGATTTTATTAAGCATCTTCAATCAAAATCATTATGACCAAAAATATAACATATTAAACATAAGACCTCTTTAAACAAGAGATTTGATTTATTATTTTTAATTATATATTCCTTTTTATGTGTTTCATTTTATGTGATTGATTTCATATAAGTATGCTTAAGTTTTTCATATGAAAACCATCTATCATGTTTAAAATAAAAAAGTAATAAAAAAATCATCATGATACACATAATTGTTTATAACATATAAGGAATTAATCATTAGATTTAAATCTAATATTTTATTATATTTTCATAAAACATGCAATAGTCATTATCATTTTCAAAATTAGCTAGAAAAAGAAAAGCATGATCCCCTTTTATTTATTTATTATTATTTTTTGACAATTTATATATAATTTTTTTAAATTAATTTAAAAAACAACTCATGAAAATACATCAAGTAATTTTAAAATAAAGTAAAGGAGTTTTGGTTTACCTCATTGTTGAAAGTCGTTAAGGCATAGTTTGCCACCATGCCTTTATTGGTTTGTTCTTCATCTTTGGATGAACTTGATTCGTCCCAAGCCACCTTGAGTATTTTCTTCTTCTTTTGTAGCTTCTTCTTTTTAGGTTTATTTTTATTCTTTTATTCTTATTTTAAAAACTTTTTAAGTTTTATTGTAAGAATTTAAGTTCACCATCACTTGAGATTTCGCTCTGAGTGGTCTTCTTGTGTTCTAAGTGCAAAATCCTTACTGTTCTTTGGAATGTTTTTCTCAAGCTCTTCATGAGAGTTGTAAGTCATCTCATAGGTCATTAATGACTCGACAAGTTCCTTAAGAGGAAATTTATTTAAATCCTTAGCCTCTTGAATGTCCGTTAATTTAGGGTCTCAACTCTTTAGAAGGGATCTCAATATTTTATTAATGAGTTCAAAATTTGAAAAATATTTGCTAAGTGCTTTTAGACTATTGACAACATCCATAAAATGGGTGTGCATGTCTTCAATAGTCTCACTTGGTTCCATTCGAAATAACTCAAAATCATGCATCAAAATATTTATTTTAGATTCTTTAACTCTACTAGTACCTTCGTGTGTGATTTCAAATATGTGCCAAATATCGAAAGTCGTTTCATAAGTAAAAACTCGATTGAACTCATTTTTATCTAAAGCACAAAATAAGGCACTCATAGCCTTTGCATTTAAAAAAAAGTCTTATTCTTAAACTCATTTCATTCGTTCATCGAAAGAAAAGACTTTTGAAAACTAAATTCAACTATACTCTATAAATCGAGATTCAATGAAAGCAAAAAAACTCTCATTCGAGTCTTCTAATATGTGCAATTTGTCCTATTAAACATGGGAGGACGAATGAGAGAGTGACCCTCTTAAAAGTTGAAAATACTAATTTCTCTTGGGTGTTAAACTAAATGAGAAAAACGATGCTCTGATACCAACTATTAGGAACGAGTCAGCACTAAGAGGAGGGGGGTGAATTAGTGCAGTGGATAAAATTACATCGGTTCGAAATTCATTGTACGTTAGCAACCGATTTTGAAAAAGATGTTAACTTGAAACACTTTCATACGAGTATGCACCTAAAGTAATGAGAAAGTTTGGTAGTTTGCAATAAATGTAAATAGCATAGCAAAAATGAAAACCGAGTTTTATAGTGGTTCGATCGTCGTGACATATATCCACTTCCGATTCCTCCTTCGTCGAGGTCATCGGCGTCCACTATCGATCTTCCATCAATAGACAAAGTCCAACCACCTCTTTATAACTCTATTCTCCTTTTGCAAGCATAGGAGAGAACCTTTACACCCCCACAACCTCCTCTCTTAAACTTCAATAATACTTAGTGTTTGAGAGGAGTTCACACAAGATTACAATAAAATTTTCTTCCTTTTTTACTTTCAATTCTTGTGTTTCCTAAGTAGGGATGAGAGTGGTATTTATAGGCCTCAAGTGGAGTCAAACTTAGAGCTTAAAAATGTCTCATCCTCGATTTTCAAGGTCCTGGCGATACCACCGCTTGTGTTAGGCGATACCACCACTTTTGTTAGGCGGTACCATCACCTAACAGTCTCGGAGACTAAGTTTAGGTAGTACCACCACCCAAACTGGTGGTACCACCGCCTAACACAGTCTCGGAGACTATGCCACCGATAGTTCCATCAGTTTAGGTCACTGTTTGGGCCTTTCACTTGGCCCAACATAGCCCAAACTTGGGTCTAATTGACCCCTAATTGAGTTAGCTTAATTGCATTCTAAATTGACTTAATTAAACTCTAAACTGACTTGATCTAGATATAATTGATTGCAAGCAAATCCTTATTGTCTAGCATGTCATTGGTTCATCGGACGCTTCGTCCTATCCTTCGGCACATCATCCTCTTTTGAGGCCTTTTGCCTAATCGACATGTTGACTCTGTAACTTCGATCTCCTTGGTGCAATATCCACTTTTCTAGGCTCGATGTTTGAATTCTCGGCCTAAAGCCTTCTACCGATATATCGACCGATCCTCTGGCTCGATGTCCAATCTTCTGACATGTTCCCTTTGGATCAACATCTAATTCCTCCTACTTTAATCAATTTACTTCTCCTTGATAGAAGTTAGTCCTATGTCACTCAAAATACAGATCAAGTCATAAATACTATCAATTGGTTTCATCATCAAAATCTGAGATTCAACACTTTCTTTTGGTATATCGCTTGATTTATCAACATTATTAGGATCCCTTTATTTTCTAAGCTTTGAATAAATATTTTATTGATTCGATCTAGTCTAGTAAGAGTCGAATAGGGGTTTATTTGATATTTATTTATTTATTTATCAAGAGTCCAAGTCCTAGTGGACTATAGGTGGAACTCTATAAATAGGGATGTATCTTTTTCTTTTCGACAAGTAATGAAATATTATTCAATCTTTTGAAAAACCCTTGGAGGCCGATTCCCTTGAAGTGATTATTCCATTTTCTCTCCTTTCTTCTATGACAAAATCCTAGAGTCCTAATATTTGGTATTAGAGTAGCGATCCTCAGTGTTCTTACTGTAATTTCTCACATAACTTTGCTGCTGCCATCATCAGCTCAGAAGAGAGAGAGAGAGAGAGAGAGAGAGAGAGAGAGAGAGAGAGAGAGAGAGAGAAGGGTGAAGCTGGTAGCCACGCCAATCCTTCTCGACTGAGAAAGAACCCCTACTTCCCGGCCAACAACCACTGCTTCCCCTTCTCCACCATCGTCACTAATTCCCATCTAATGACCACCACTGTCGCTGCTTCCAAACCAATGACCAACCCCACACAACACCACCCCCACCACCGCTCCCCGCTCAAACCCCACCTCCCCCCGCCCCTCAGCGATCCTTGGTTTCTCCTAGACCTTGGCGACGTTGCTTCCCAATCATGCCACCACTACTACCTCTTAACCTCGGCAGCAACCTCCCCTCCTCGCAATGACTGAAATAATGCAACTATGCATCTTCTGCTACAACCATCGATCACTGCTATTTCCTCCCCTTTTGCTATTGCTTCTTGGCTAGTGACCACCCCTGACATTACTTCCCAACCATGCCACCACTATTGCCTCTCGACCTTGGCAACAACCTCCTCTCCTTACGATGACTGAAATAGGGCAACTCTACATCTTCTACCATAGCTGTTGGTCACCATTGTTTCCTCCCCTTTTGCTACTACTTCCCGGCTAGTGACCACCATCGCCATTGCTCCCGGTAAGCGACCAACCCCTCGTTCCACCGTAG
Organism: Musa acuminata AAA Group; assembly: GCF_036884655.1. Classification (NCBI taxonomy): domain Eukaryota; kingdom Viridiplantae; phylum Streptophyta; class Magnoliopsida; order Zingiberales; family Musaceae; genus Musa; species Musa acuminata. The sequence continues at coordinate 14,581,353 of NC_088333.1, forward strand.
CCACCCTCCAACCGTGCATGTAATAACCGCAGCAAGCCTCTATGCTGCCCTGCCTCAATCTCAGCCACTCGACAATCGCTCCCCTTGGGTTGCAACAACTGCAACAAGTCTTTACACTGCCCTGCCTCAACCCTGGCTACTCGACGATTGCTCCCCTTAGGTCACAGTAACCACAACCACACATGCAGCCACCATCAATCGCTCCCCACACTGATGTCGTCTCCTTCTAGCCCCCACAGCCTTACCCAACGTAGTGATAGAAATAGGGCAGCAATCTTTCCTCCTCACAGCAACCACATTAAGCCTTTATGCTGCCCTCAGCGTCTACTTCCTTAGCAGCTTTGCGTTCCCTTATGCCCTCAATGCTACCTCAGGCCAAACTTCACAACAATCGCACCAAATAGTGCAGTACTAATACTCTTAACATGACACCAGAAATAGCAATTAGAGATTATAGATCTGTAGTATTATGCAATGGCTACTAACAACTCAGTGAAAACCCAATTAAAAGCATTGGAAACCAGAATTGAGAATCGGTTGTAAGAAACCCCTAACAATTTTAAAAAGAGTCTATTAGAGAGCTTCAACAAGTTTCAATAAGATGAAAGTTCAAATCTTACATTGAACTTATATAAAGACATAGGGAAAAAGAACTAAGAACAAGACACAAGCTATTAACGCGTGAAGGTAGAATTTTCAAGATTGGGAGATGGAGATCCGACCAGTTGGATCTCTAAGGTAGAAAAAAAAATTCCTTTCCACAAAACTCCAAAAGAATCCAAGGTAGAAATAGCTTCAATCCAACTATATGGAGATACAATCCAATGGTATGATTGGTACGAAACCTGTCATGGGGTCCCCTCATGGGAGCAATTCAAGAGAGGGCTTCTCATTCACATTGGACTATTTGAATATGAGAATGTTGATGAGCAGCTCGTTAAAATTCATCAGATTTCTACAGTGCTAGAATATCAGAGCAGATTTGAATGACTGTCAAATCAAGCCAGAGATTAGTCTGAACGATAATTAGTGGGAACATTTATTGAAAGACTTAATCCAAATATCCAATATGAAGTCAAAGCTCACCAACCCCGTACTATGACAGCTGCAATCTCGTTTGCATATTTGCACAAGGAAAAAAATCAAATGGAAAATTTATCGAAATAGAAGTGACAATAAACAGATGACAGATGATTAGCAAGCCACCCATCTATCTATTCCCAATCGAACCCCTAACACCCAAATACTAACCCGAGAAGAACTCAAGGAAAGATCAACGAAGGGTTTGTGGTGGCACTATGATAAAAAGTGGAGTAAGGAGTACCGAAATAAACAAGGGCAACTTCTGATGATTGAACCAATCGAGGAGGAACCATAAGCTAATAATGTGGACTCTGATCATGAAGGTATAGATTATGATTAAGATGTTGAATCTATCATATATATAGTATATGCATTAGCTGGCTACTCTAACCCACAAACTATGAAAGTTGGAGGAACTTTGGAATATCAGCATATTACAATTTTGATTGATACTGGTAGAAAAAATAATTTTATGGACAGTAAGGTTATTGACAAACTGGCCTACCATATTGAAGACTATGACAAATTCAAAGTAAAGATTGCTGATGGAAGAATTTTAACTTATTATAGCAAATGTTCGAAGGTAAAATTAATTATATAGGGTCAAGAGTTGCTTATGGACTTTATTTTGCTACCTTTGGAAGACTTTAAAGTAGTGCTTGGAATTGAATAGCTATCAACCCTGGGTGATATTTCTTGAAATTTTTTTAAACTAATCATAAAGTTTTTTATTAATGAAAAACTGGTGATCCTAAAGAGAAGACGTGGAAGTAAGGTCACAACTATAACATCCCCATTTTTTAAAATTTTATAAGGACTTATTTGTAATGTAAGGACCTAAGAGTAAATATTAGAAATTTGATATGATTTATAAAAGGTTCAGATTTAAGTTAAAGAAAAAAAATGATGAACATGTGTCACTAGCTAACCTAATGGTGCCACCTAAATTTATTCTATGGATGACACCTAGGCCCCTTTCATGCATGTTTGCCACCTTGCAATCCTTATATTAGCTAAATCTAATGTATTAGGGGAGAAACAAAAGGATGAAAACTTAAGAAGCTGCAGCCAATGTTGGTTTGAGATGAGAAGGGAATTGAAGAAGGAGAAGAAGAAGAAGAAAAGAAGAAGAAAAAAAAGAAAAAGTTTTGCTTTAGCTTGAGGTTTTACATCAATTCCATACTTTTGGGACTAAAATTTATTTAAGGCAAGTATTCTAACTCCTTTCTATAGAATTTTGATCTCTGGTTTTATCTTAATTCTAAAAACTTTGGAAGATTTTGGCTTCATACTTAATTATTCTATCGTTTGGGAATAAAACTATAAATCTAGAAATTTTTGAAATCTGACATTTCTATATTGTTCTAGCCATAACATTCTGTAAAGCGAAAATAGACTTATAGCTCTTTGTTTTGATACTAAGATTGATAAATTTGGAGTCTATTTACCTATCAAAACTATTATTTTAGTTTTATGTAAAACATGATTTACTAGAAACTAGACTTATAAACCTTTCTGTTCATGAATGATTTATAGAAAAATTACCTATTAAATCATCTATTTAAATCAACTCTATAAATTCTATAAAATAGAGATAATGTTCTCTGTTTTTTGTTACTAAATTATTTATAACTCCTTACTGGAAACTTGGAAACTCTGATTAATACAAAACTTAAGTTACCAAAAACTATATTGATACATCTTTTGAATGAACCCTATTTTGTGTAAATTTGAGTATAATTGATCATCCAAACAAATTATTCAATGTGCCTCTAAAATTCTATCTGAATCGAGCTTTGATCGATTTCGCCTATTCTTGTTTCATATCTTTGAAAATTGATTTCAGCTAAAATCTTTACTTCAGTTGAGCTTTATATTATTGCTTCAAATTCATGTATTCTCTTGTCCTATGAGTATTTGCATAACTTGATCTACTATGTCAATTTCATGTTTGTATCATAATTTTTCGTATAGGTACATGCATTTCGTTGTTTCGTATGTGTTTCCAATATGTCCCAACTTTATTATTCATAATACCCTTTTATACTCTAGTGTTTGTGGGATTATTTGGACCTTTGCTAGAAATAGTGAAAGGATTATATGGACTTTTTCCAGAAATGATAAAGGGATTATCTGGACCTTTGTCAAAAATGGTAAAGGATATGTGCTTAGAGCCCATGGTGCTCTAGATTATATTTGCTGGTCATTCAGAAATGGATAGACCATATTATATTTAGGATCTCACTTCACCTTCTATTTGCTTGATATGATATCCAAAGATTTGGTTATATGTTTCTATTTATGCTTTGGATAAGAGTAAAATATATGCAACGTCATATGCGACGTTTGAGCTTCTGTTTCATATTTATTCTTTGATATGCTCCAAAATACTTCATATACCATTGATATGTTTCGAAGCATTTCGTCTATCATTAATATATTTTAAAATATTTTATTTGTTATTGATATGCCCCGAAATATTTTATACGTCATTGATATGTTCCGTAATGTTTCATCTGCCATTGATATACTCCGAAATGCTTTATATGCCACTGATATGTTCCGAAGCATTTCATCCATCATTGATATGTTCTAAAATATTTCATTGGTTATTGATATACCCCGAAACATTTCATACATCCTTGATATGCTCCAAAATGCTTCATATGCCATTGATATGTCCCGTAACATTTCATATATCATTGATATACTCTAAAATACTTCATATGCTATTGATATACTTTGAAATGCTTCATTTGTCATTGATATGTTCCGAAGCATTTTATCCCCTATTGATATGTTCCGAAATGTTTATTACGTGAATGATTTGCTCCGATTAGTCTTTACTCCCTTGTTATGAACAAAACATGCTTCGAATGAAATGACATTATAATTATGCATTCGTTGAGTGACTATCTATGAACTCTTATATCCCTACCTTGTATTGGGTACCTTATTTGCTTTAAAACTGACTTTTTTTGTCATTGATCTGTTAGTCATTTCCTAAGCTCTATGTGCTCACCCCGTTACTATATAAATTTTTCATGATATCTTGTTGCTCGTTAGAATGTTTAAATTGGGCTAAGGCAGTAGAAAGCTAGAAGACTTCGGGTAAACCTTTATTGGATGATATGTTTTTGTTGTATAAGTATACTTCGTATCTAATAAAATGTTTATGGTAAATATGAACTTATTAGTTTTGTAAATGTTTGAAAAGTACCTCTCATGTGAGGATTTTGAGAATGTTAAGTTAAAATTGTATAATGATATAAACATGTGGTACATGTTAGTTTTGTGATTGTATAGATTCCCACAACTATAGATTTATGGTGTAGTTATAGTTTAGTTGAGTTAGCTTTAGATTTTATGATTTATTAAGTGATATGATATATGATTATAAACTGCACAGGTCTTATAAATTATGAAATTATGAATGTGAATGACTTGAATGTTTTTCTCAGTATCCTTAAATGTTTGTTTGGATCCTGGATAATTGTTGATTAAATTTAGGGGGCGTTACAACCACTGCCACTAGCCATCAGATTAAGAGGGTTCTTTAAAAGACTGCAATAATTACTACACTGAAAAGCTGACCTATTGCTTAACACTATCAAAAAGTGGAGATCGTACTTACTTGATCAACGAGTTATGATGCGCCACAGACACCCTATGATTGAAGTGCTGAAAGAGAAGCTTCCTAAGTTTGATGCTGCTCAGCCTTAAGGACAAGGCTGAGTTGAAGGGGGAGGAATTATTAGAATCCCTTTATTTTCTGAGCTTTGAATATATGTTTTATTGAGTTGGTCTAATCCAGTAAGAGTCGGATAGGGGTTTATTTAATATTTATTTATTTATCAAGAATCAAATTCCTAGTGAAACTCTATAAATAGATATGTATCTATTTCTTTTCGGTAAGTAATGAAATATTATTCAGTCTTTTGACAAACCCTACGAGGTTGATCCCCTCGATGTGATCAAGGAAGTCGATCCCCTCGAAGTGATCAAAGATTATTCTTGGGATTTTGCAATGCATGATGTGTTAAATTAAATTGAAAGAAATGAGGTATGGAATTGGTACTAAATGAGTTAAATTAATCATCAGGGCTTATTCCTAGACCTAGTGACCATCTTGTAATTGGTATTAAATGGGTCTTTATAAACAAGCAAGATGAACTTGATATCGTAGTTCGAAACAATGCTAGATTAGTAGTGTTGATAGGATGAATAGAAGAAGGAACTTTGTATATGAATAAATATAAGCAGACCATAACATACAGTAGATATAAATGGAAATCACAATCAAATAAGATACCAAGATTTACGTGAAAAATCTCCCCGAAGTGAAGGCTAAAAACTATGGGGCAAGCCAGAGAAAATCCACTATAAAAATAATAAATATACAAATCTTAGAGTCACTTTTCTAAAACCCAAGCAACAATAGCAAGAGAATAAATAAGATATAAAGATTACATCACTGTACATAATATCTAAAAATCTCCCCAAGTGATCATAGTAAGAATATACTATAAATCTGATCTAACCTGAGATGAGAACACTACCTGGATGATTGAGAATAGTCTTTGTTGTCCTTGTCTTCTTCCTTTTCATTCTTCTCTTGTTTTTCTACTCTTTCCTTCTCTTTTTCTGAACCACATTATTGTACTTTTTTTTCCTATTTGGAGCCACCACTACCCTCTTTTTCTATTTTAGCCACCACACCTATTTTATCAAAAGAGTTAGGGTTTAGGTTAAAAGAGAAAAATGGGTTATGTGTTATTAAAGCCCACTGTGGGCTGAACTAATGGGCTATCTACCCAACAACCTCCCCCTTCAACCCATAAAGGAGGTTGTCTCATGTCTCATCATTGTGAAGTCATGCCAACCAACTACTGGAACATCTCTTAACTTTTTTTCGGTAAGGTCTTTATCAACTTGTCTGCTTCATTGTCATCTATATAAATTTTCTGAAATTGTAACTACTTCTCTTCAAATATATTTCAAATTCAGTGACATCTGACATCTATATGCTTTGACTTGGAATGAAAAGTTTGATTTTTACATAAAT
>NC_088333.1:14595000-14645000 GCF_036884655.1 Musa acuminata AAA Group
AAGCGGATTCGAATCCAACTTAGTTTCTTTTTCTCAAGGTAAATTTCTCCGATTGTCATACAATTATACAAAAATTACATCAAGGTGCTCTCGACAATGCCCCCCTAAAGCTTCATTAATTGATGATGAGTCGAATAAGTTGGACAAATTGGACTTAGAATATTCAGTGTGATGAGACATACCTATGAGTCCTCTTTTATAGGGATGCTTGGAATCATTACATTTGCTTATTGCATAGCTCATACAATAATGGGGTGGTGGGACTCGACCATAACTGCTATTAGCTTGTGTCGAATTATCTCCTCCACGTAACATTCATCAGGTGTAGCTAATTGGTTTCACCCTACAAGACATCTATGTGATATTGAAGAGGCGAAGAACAATCGACCAGGTGATTTCACCATGTCGGCTAGGTGAGACTTATTGGTTAACCATGTGGAACCTATTGGTTAGCCACATCGAGTTGATATGTCCTTTACGTGGAATCGAGGTGTCAACCATGTGGAGTTGACGTGTCAAATTATCTAACTACATTGTATTAGCCAAATGGCTCTGCCATGTTGGTCATTGGAGTCAAGATGTTAAGACGGAGGAGCTCACGTGCTAAGTGTGTGGTAGTAGCATATCATTTTCATTATACATGTCATTTTCATTTCATAATTAGTCATATTGGCAGCTGGCGTGCACTTTTACAGTAAGGAATATACTAACTAAAGCATTAACTTATTCCTTATGTACCATATACTTGTTGCAATAGTTAATGCACAAGGAAACAAATTGCATGTTCACCTAAAACTTTTCATTTGAAGCTTGATAATAATGTATCCATTTCATCCAGTAAATTATTCTAGGGATAATTGAACTAATCAACAAAAACAAAAGCTCAAGGATAATGAACTAAACCAAAGCTTAAGGTAATATATTTGTCTAGTAATGCCAAAGAAAGCGTTCTTTCTTAAAGCATTGTTAGCTTAACTTTTACTTTGTCATCGTCTTTTATCCTTAACATGACAAAAAAGATTAGAATAATTCATAGAAAGTAAAGTGAGCTTGAAGTGAATTTAAATAGTCTTATAGTGATAACTCATAAAGTAATTCGACTAGATGGTTCTTAAAATTGAATAAAGTAATTTCTGGCGCCCCTCTTCTTCTCAGACGCCGCCTGTCAGCTCGCTGCCGACGCCGTCGACGCCTGCTCGACCACCCCCGACGCTCGCCGCCTCTCCGTTCGCTGCCGCTGTCACCGACGTCGTCGCGGCCTCCTCCGACGCCTCTCCGCTCGCTGCCGGGGCTGCCGACGCCCGCTCGCCACCCCATTGTCCGCATCCACAGTCTTTTCTCAGCGAGCTCCCTCCCTCCCATTTCTTGCAATGTTTAAGCCACCTTCTTTCGGCCAGTCGCCTACTCTCGTTGGTAATACTGATATTTCCTTCTCCTCCCCTCTTTTCTTTTCAGACTTAGGATCACAGGAATTTCTTTGATTCTTATCAGACTTAGGGATCACAGTTACGGGTGTTAATAGGTACAATAAGAGTGTGTATAGGAGAAGAGTATAGAATGGAATTAAGAAGAAGAATGTAGACAGTAAGCCTGTTCCGATTTCCATTATTAAGTTGTTGAATATTGGAGTCAAAACAGGTTTTCGGAGGTATTTCAGGGTGTTTATAGCTCGGGGGAAGGAATCTTCGGAGCATATGGAATTTTTGACCAAACGGGTAGTGTTGCAATGCTCATATTCATGAGTGTTAGTTGATAATTTAGGACAAGGTATGCAATACCATATGTTTCGAGGTTGGCTCGGTATGGTACGGTACCGGTGTATCGAACGGTACACCAGGGCGTACCGACCGGTATATCTTGGTGTATCGAATAATTTTATATATTTTCTTCGTTATTGTAGTACTATAGCACTGTTATAGTATAACACTGTAGCACTGTTATAGTGTAATACTGTAGCACTGTAGCAGTATCAGACGGTCCGCGTACCGGTATGTCGTCGGAGTGATATGTACCGTTCATACCGGGCGGTACCATTCGGTATTGCATACCATGATTTAGGGTTTATTTTTCTTTTTCTAATGCTAACTTGCATCGGCTTCATTGTTATTTTGGGTTTTTTATCTTTGATCAAACCAACTAAAACAAGTTAGTCTATTACTGATCCATGCCGACCCATGTGTACAACTCATTTCTTACCATTTTAGGTGGTAGGAGAGGTGATACAATGAACCACCTCAAAATCAGTGTAAAAATTTTGAAATCTAGATAATTTTTTTTAGGTTTAAAGGAAGTGTTGATAGAAATTAAGTAATTAACAAAGGACAATGATCCGAATAAAGATGTGGAAGATGTACAAAAGAGTTATTGAAAATATTATGCTAGAAAGAGATAATGAAAACATAGTCAAGCTGAACATAAGTTTTTGCCAACCTTTTTTATTATTATACCAAGTAAAATAAGAGCAGTTGCAACCAATATCTATTAAGCTCACAGAGGAAACCAAAACTGTCATGCAAGAACTCATATGAAAAAATGGGTTTGTTTCTTGGTTCAATATCTAAATTAGATACAAGATGATGTTGTCATTACTTGTTTATAATTTCAATGAATGATACATAAAATGTATTGAATTTTTTTATTATAATTTATTGCTAAAATAATAATTTTTTCCCTATCTAAAATTTTTGTATTATCTAATTCCAATCTTAAATTTCTATTAATTTTATAGACTATGGAAGTAAGAAAAGAGAATTTTCTTTAATCTGATGAGTTGTTATTTGTTAGTATTAGTAAGTTTGTCCCGTACACCCTTGCATAAATATAATATATAAATTGATAATTTTAATTTCTACTTCAAGTATTATCAGTAGTATGCATAGTTCTTTAATTATTATAATAGAAATATAATACTTTTAAGATCACTCTCTTAATCTTAGATCATCTTTGAGATGTGATGCTCAAGTGGTAGATGAGAGACTAATCAAATCATTGTAAATCCGAATAAAAACACAAAATAGTAAAATTATTATTCATTTGAATAAGAGATAATACTATTGAATCATGTATTCACCTTAATGCAAGGACAACTATTAACTTTAGAAGGTACATGAGTTATTAAATATTAACAAAAAATCATAGTACATTTTTACAAACATAAGCATATATTTTAGAATTAATTTTGTATAAATTATCGGATCTTATGATTCTACAATCCAATTGAACAATTTGAGTGTATGATCCTCTTTACATTCCTAAGTAGGAAAAGCAAGTCTATGATGCCCTTTACATTCCTAGGTACTATATATTTGTACAAATGATCCCATGTGGTAATTTGACAGGTAAATATTGATTGAACCGTATCAAATTGGATGAAATTGTATTCTTTGTTTGAAATTTTTTGGTCATTTTAGTATGAAAATGTATAAGATTAATTTTTATCTTATATTGCAGGTTCAATTCAGTTTAAGCCAATTCCACGAACAGCTACATTGGAATTTATTCCTTCAACAATTAAAGATAAAGAAGTTCAACGAGACACAAATATTCTGTTATACAACATTGTTGGTGGGATAGTTTTGCTGGTTTTATTTCTAATAGTATTTATTGTCATTGTCTTTGTACTTTTTGTCCCAAGAAGGAGTACAAACCAGGATCTCGAAGAATCTCAGAGACGTAGACCTATAAGACGAGATGTGCAAGAGATCGAGATGTTTTCAGTATCTTCTTACTCCACCTCAGAGTCTCACTCATTAATTGAAGATGTTGATAGTTGTCTAATATGTTTAGAAGGATTTACTCATAGAGAGAGAATTGTTAGATTATCATGTCAACATATCTTTCATGTTGCATGCATAAACAAGTGGTTTACAGTAAGGACAGTTTGTCCATTGTGTGTAAGAGACTATCACACTGTTGTAACTATTGATGATGAGACTTAGTCACGTTATTTAAAATATCAGCTTTATTTTGAGTCAAGTAAGCTTATCCCATTAACTTTGGTGTTATCTTTCATGCCAAATGCTTAATTATGCTCTTGATGACTTTTTCTTTTGATGCTAAAGTGCCCCATCATGAATACAGAGAGGGTTGCAGATCCATAAGGTATCATGAATTATCTTTTACCAGCGTTGATTGTGTCTTTAGATATGATTCTGTTGAGTGATAATATTTTCTGAAACAGGACTTTTCTTTACTGAGGGCTCTTACTGGTTAGTCATAAATAGGAGTGGATGAAAGCCCTTGCGAGTATGCTTGGGATTTTTATTTTTATTTTTATGAAAAAAATATAGAGTGATGTATATTTTTTTCTCTTATTCTTTGTCGGGATGACTTTTCTCCTTAAATTGGCCAAAGTGCAGAGAAAAAGGTCATATCCTGTCATTAATTCTGAACTTTAGCTTTTGAATCCATGTACATAGTCATCATTCTGCCATGTATCATAAAGATAGTGGGTTAAATGATTGTTTGGATCCAAAACTCTTGATAAGTTGATTATTTTGTAACATTCTGATATGATTATAGCCTAGCATCTAAGTTCACTTTTGCTGATTTCTTTTCTCCAAGTATTTCCTTAAACCATAGTTCTCATCTAGTCCAAAATTCAAAACAATATTTGTCGAAATTGCATTAGTAGAAGTTGGGCTGTATAAGTTACTGAACAACAAATTAAAAAATTAGAGGTGTCTAGATCTAAGTTATATTTTCTTTTTCTAGAACAACTTTTCGTTTTTGGAGTTAGATATTTTAGAGGCTGTGTGGTAGAAGCCTCAGGTGTCCAAAGAGATAGTATTTAATTAAACTAAGGCTATTTGATCAATTTCACCCTCAATCTGGTTTGGAAGGGTTGGATCTCTATATACTAGGTTAGACGAAGTTTTCACATTATGTCCAGTGTAATAAGCTCAATCTGGTGATAGAATTTATAGGTCTAGGAATGGTCCTTGAGGATAACCTGTGCGTGGATCTTGTGCTTCAGTCCCTATCAGAAAGGGACTCTCCCTAAGCTCCTTAATATGTTGAGGAAGGCAGAAGGCACTATCAAAAAAGAGAAGCTAGTTTTCTATACTGGTGAGACTAGAAAGAAAAGGAAAGAAGAAAAATCACTTAAGAAGGATAAGGGTAAAAGCAAGGACAGACTAGGTAAAGCAAATGTTGCTAAGAAAGACCCGGCAAAGGACAAAGGCCAGTACTTCCACTACAGTAAAGATGTAGTAAATTATCTTATTTATTTTTGTTAGTTATCAATCTACTCTGACTTATCTAAGATTGGTGCTACCTGATTATTATGAAATCATTAGTGGTCATAGCCTGTAATTATTGCTTTTAAGTTAACATTTTGAAATCCTAGTTACATAGTTTACATCAAAACAAAAGGGCAAAGTTGCAAAGTGAATTTGTACTCCTAAAGACTTTTTTCCATGCTATTTTGAAGCTTTATTAATTTTGACACCATGACTCTGTTCTTTTAAAAATGGAAGTTCTATTCAGATATCATCTGTAAATTAGGAACGTTGTCTGGGAGCAAATGTAGCAAAGTCTTCTCCCCTTTGCAAAGAGAAACTCCCCTCTGCGATCAAGTGCGGTGCTCTATTGATGCGATCAAGTGAGGTGCTCTATTGACTGACGGCCGGACTTCACAACATATATGCCACAAAGACTCATTGGGACCATCGATATGAATGATAACTTCCAATGCATCAGTCTTGACCCAAAATGTGATGGATGTCTTCCCTTTCTTTCTCTCAAAAGGCCTTGGAGAATAGTTTCACATTTAACATGAAGGGCATTGTGGTTTCTCGATGTAAGTACATCATTGTTGGCATACAATTGAACACATGAATGAGTTCTCTCATGTTTCAGTTTGATTACTTTTTGTCAGTAGACATAAGACATTCAGCTTATTTCAGGTAGATCTGAAATGTTGATTTTCTAGCTCATTTTATCTTACTCATGTATAACTTTCATAGATCGTAGTTGACAGAAAAATCAAGAGTATACCAGATATGAGGATGGGTGGTATGATTCCTTCAAAAAGCAAGCAAACCTTTATCTTATATGCAACTATGAATGGACAAAGCTACATTTTCTTCACATGTAAAAAAAGCAAACTCTATTGCATATATTTCTCAGATTTTTGTTAAGTTTGCGTAGAAATAATTTAATTTTGTTTTTTTGGAGTATCTCAGTATTGCATTCTTGACAGATGTTGTTGAATGTCCAACTTTTATTCACTATTAACCATTTTCTTGCAGGTCTTCTAGGGTTCCCTCTGTTTCTCTTTTAGTATTCTGTGGACTTGATACTATTCACTGAAATATATGGGCCAATGGTGCTCATAGGTCTTTGTTAGTTTTAGGTGTAGAGTAACATTTAGGTATTAGTCTCTTTTTTCACTGAAAAACAATATTAGAGGCACCAAAAATTTTGGGCTATATTGGCCATTGAAAGTTGTTATGATAATATCTATTTATCCAAAAAGAAAAAGCTAGTGATAAGGAGTAAGAATTGTTATAGAACGTGTTAGTAGAAATAAATTAATTGTCATTTTAAATTATGAGTCAGTTTATATAAAAAATTGTTAATTTATACATGTGACAATTCTATTCTTTTATGACAACCTTGGATTGTAGAAATTTTAGCTTTGGTGGGACTAAATTGGGTGTCTGTGGCATCTTAATTTCATATCAGAATCATTGATTTGCTTGCTGCTTTTGCTGCAATTTCTAAATAAGATGTAAGACCGTAACAAAAGCTTATGGAATCCAGTTTATGATAATTGATACAATTAGTTTTCATCTTTTCCTTTTGTTATGTGTTCATGGTGCCCCTCAGACTGTAAAAGTTTTTGGATGTATCCTGCTATTATCTCCATGATTCCTCACCATTTTTTTTTTGTCTTCTCTTTCTTCTATTTTATACCAATACAAAATATTTTTTGCTGCATATATTGTCTGGAAATATGATAAAACAAAATATGGTTTTTCCTTTCTTTCATATGTATAGGTATATGCAGATGAGCAAATCTTTGGTAAATTGATTCTGTACTAAGTAATCACATGCATGGTTTTAACGCACCATCCTAAAGCAGCCATGCAGTTATAGTATAGCTACTTCTGAATTTAAAAGAATTGGAGTACAACACAGCAAGTTGAAATGAATCACAAGACTGGAAGTGTCAGGTGTGGATTCTGATGAGCTGCTTTATAATTTACTAAAGAAGTTGTTTATGTTTTGTCTGTACCAAGTTGAATCGGAGTACAACACAGCAAGTTGAAAAGAATCACAAGACTGGAAGTGTCAGGTGTGGAATTCTGATGAGCTGCTTTATAATTTACTATAGAAGTTATTTATGTTTTGTCTGTACCAAGGTTTGAAATATCGTATCGTACCGACGTTTCGACATTCGCTGGGTATGGTACGATATTATATACCGAGCGATATAACGTTCGGAATATCGTTCGGTGTATATATATATATATATATATATACAAGATTTTTTATATATAAAATATTTTTATAAAAGGCAACGTCGCATCGCCATAGCGACGTCGTTGAGGCGATGCGACGTTGCCTTAAAAAAAAAAGAAAAAAAAGAAAAAAAAATATATGTATATATATATATGTGTATATATATATATGTATATATATATATGTGTATATATATAAATATATACATATATATATATATATACATATATACATATATATATGTAGAAAGTCAAGTAACGGACAGTCCGTTATTGTGAAGGGTGCATCCACAAGGTGAAGGCCAAGAAATTTGTGTTAAATCCTGATACTATTGTGAGGTAAGTTAGCATTCTCTTGAATCTTGAATCATGATCTAGTTTTCTCATCTCTCTCGTTCCTCCAAGCTTCATGTACCAGATGATACAAATAACAATCGAGCTGGTACCTACATGAAAGGAAAAGAAGGTTTAACTAACTATACCTGGTCCTGCTACCTTAGTGTATGTCTTATTATGCTTTGTAAACAGAAGATCTCATGAAATAAAAAGTTTATTTATTTTCTTCATATAATGGTGAACTTTAAGAGGTTTCCTTAACAGAGAAACTTGTCCAACATCTCATGAAATGAAAAGTCTGATTTATATTATTCACATAATGGTGATCTTAAGAGTTTGAATCCTTTTTTTGTTGGATATTAATGCTCTTTTTTCGAAGTCATTTTGGACATGTTAATTGTGTTGTCATGATGAAAACAGTCACCTCTGCTTCAATATTTCCTTCTCCTAAACTTCTCTTGGTTTTGGGTGGATATTAAAGCTTCTTTCTTATATGGCAGAAAACAATTGTTGAAACCATCAAGATTCAAGAATAATGGATTTCTAGAAAGCAACATGCACCGGATGGATTTCTTATTTGCATCATCTGTACAGGGTGCATCCACATGGTGAAGGCCGAGAAATTTGTGTTAAATCCTGATGCTATTGTGAGGTAAGTTAGCATTCTCTTGAATCTTGATCTGGTTTTCTCATCTCTCTCGTTCCTCAAAGCTTTATGTACCGGATGATACAAATAACAATCGAGTTGGTACCTACATGAAAGGAAAAGAAGGTTTAACTAACTATACCTGGTCCTGCTACCTTCGTGTATGTCTTACTATGCTTTGTAAACAGAAGATGTCATGAAATAAAAAGTTTATTCATTTTCTTCATATAATGGTGAACTTTAAGAGGTTTCCTTAACAGAGAAACATGTCCAACATCTCATGAAATGAAAAGTCTGATTTATATTCTTCACATAATGGTGATCTTAAGAGTTTGAATCTACTTTTTGCAGGATATTAATGCTCTTTTTTCAAAGTCATTTTGGACATATTAATTGTGTTGTCATGATGAAAACAGTCACCTCTGCTTCAATATTTCCTTCTCCTAAACTTCTCTTGGTTTTGGGTGGATATTAAAGCTTCTTTCTTATATAACAGAAAACATATGTTGAAACCATCAAGAATAATGGATTTCTAGAAAGCAAGAAGCACCAGATGGATTTCTTATTTGTATCATCTGTACTGGGAGCATCCACTTGTTGAAGGCCGAGAAATTTGTGTTAAATCCTGATGCTATTATGAGGTAAGTTAGCATTCTCTTGAATCTTGATCTGGTTTTCTCATCTCTCTTGTTCCTCCAAGCTTTACCTACGAGATGATACAAATAACAATCGAGTTGGTACCTACATGAAAGAAAAAGAAGGTTTAACTAACTATACCTGGTCCTGCTACCTTAGTGTATGTCTTACTATGCTTTCTAAACAGAAGATCTCCTGAAATAAAAAGTTTATTTATTTTCTTCATATAATGGTGAACTTTAAGAGGTTTCCTTAACAGAGAAACTTGTCCAACATCTCATGAAATGAAATGTCTGATTTATATTCTTCACATAATGGTGATCTTAAGAGTTTGAATCCTTTTTTTGCAGGATATTAATGTTCTTTTTTCAAGTCATTTTGGACATGTTAAATGTGTTGTCATGATGAAAACAGTCACCTGTGCTTCAATATATCCTTCTCCTAAACTTCTCTCGGTTTTGGGTGGATATTAAAGCTTCTTTCTTATATTACAGAAAACAATTCTTGAAACCATCAAGAATAATGCATTTCTAGAAAGCAAGATGCACCGGATGGATTTCTTATTTGTATCATCTGTACAGGGTGCATCCACTTGGTGAAGGCCGAGAAATTTGTGTTAAATCCTGATGCTATTGTGAGGTAAGTTAGCATTCTCTTGAATCTTGATCTGGTTTTCTCGTTTCTCTCGTTTCTCCAAGCTTTATGTACCAATAACAATCGAGTTGGTTCCCACATGAAAGGAAAATATGGTTTAAATAACTATACCTGGTCCTGCTACCTTAGTGTATGTCATACTATGCTTTGTAAATAGAAGATCTCATGAAATAAAAAGTTTATTTATTTTCATCATATAATGGTGAAACTTTAAGAGCTTTCCTTAACCGAGAAACTTGTCCAACATCTCATGAAATGAAACGTCTGATTTATATTCTTCACATAATGGTGATCGTCAGAGTTTGAATCCTTTTTTTGCAGGATATTTATGATCTTTTTTCAATGTCTATTTGGACATGTTAATTTTGTTGTCATAATGAAAACAGTCACCTCTGCTTCAATATTTCCTTCTTCTAAACTTCTCTTGGTTTTGGGTGGATATTAAAGCTTCTTTCTTATATTACAGAAAACATATGTTGAAACCATCAAGAATAATGGATTTCTAGAAAGCAAGATGCACCAGATGGATTTCTTCTTTGTATCATCTGTACAGGGTGCATCCACTTGGTGAAGGCCGATAAATTTGTCTTAAATCCTGATGCTATTGTGAGGTAAGTTAGCATTCTCTTGAATCTTGAATCTGGTTTTCTCATCTCTCTAGTTCCTCCAAGCTTTATGTTCCAGATGATACAAATAACAATCGAGTTGGTACCTACATGAAAGGAAAAGAAGGTTTAACTAACTATACCTGGTCCTGCTACATTAGTGTATGTCTTACTATGCTTTGTAAACAGAAGATCACATGAAATAAAAAGTTTATTTATTTTCTTCATATAATGGTGAACTTTAAGAGGTTTCCTTAATAGAGAAACTTGTTCAACATCTGATGAAATGAAAAGTCTGATTTATATTCTTGACATAATGGTGATCTAAGGAGTTTGAATCATTTTTTTACAGGATATTAATGTTCTTTTTTCCAAGTCATTTTGGACATGTTAATTGTGTTGTCATGATGAAAACAGTCACCTCTGCTTCAATATTTTCTTCTCCTAAACTTCTCTTGGTTTTGGGTGGATATTGAAGCTTCTTTCTTATATTACAGAAAACAATTGTTGAAACCATCAAGAATAATGCATTTCTAGAAAGCAAGATGCACCGGATGGTTTTCTTATTTGTATCATCTGTACAGGGTGCATCCACTAGGTGAAGGCCGAGAAATTTGTGTTAAATCCTGATGCTATTGTGAGGTAAGTTAGCATTCTCTTGAATCTTGATCTGGTTTTCTCATCGGTCTCGTTCCTCCAAGCTTTATCTACCAGATGATACATATAACAATCGAGTTGGTACCTATATGAAGGGAAAAGAAAGTTTAAATAACTATACCTGGTCCTGCTACCTTAGTGTATGTTTTACTATGCTTTGTAAACACAAGATCTCATAAAATAAAAAGTTTATTTATTTTTTTCATATAATGGTGAACTTTAAGATGTTTCCTTAACAGAGAAACTTGTCCAACATCTCATGAAATGAAAAGTCTGATTTATATTCTTCACATAATGGTGATCTTAAGAGTTTGAATCCTTTTTTGCAGGATATTAATGCTCTTTTTTCAAAGTTATTTTGGACATGTTAATTGTGTTGTCAAGATGAAAACAGTCACCTCTGCTTCAATATTTCCTTCTCCTAAACTTCTCTTGGTTTTGGGTGGATATTAAAGCTTCTTTCTTATATTACAGAAAACATATGTTGAAACCATCAAGAATAATGGTTTTCTAGAAAGCAAGATGCGCCAGATGGATTTCTTATTTGTATCCTCTGTACAGGGTGCATCCACTTGGTTAAGGCCGAGAAATTTGTGTTAAATCCTGATGCTATTGTGAGGTAAGTTAGCATTCTCTTGAATCTTGATCTGGTTTTCTCATCTCTCTCGTTCCTCCAAGCTTTATGTACCTGATGATACAAATAACAATCTAGTTGGTACCTACTTGAAAAGAAAAGAAGTTTAACTAACTATACCTGGTCCTGTTACCTTAGTGTATGTCTTAGTATGCTTTGTAAACAGAAGATCTCTTGAAATAAAAAGTTTATTTATTTTCTTCATATAATGGTGAACTTTAAGAGCTTTCTTTAACCGTGAAACTTGTCCAACATCTCATGAAATTGATAGTCTAATTTATATTCTTCACATAATTGTGATCTGAAGATTTTGTATCCTTTTTTTGCAGGATATTAGTGCTCTATTTTCAAAGTTTTTTGGACATGTTAATTGTGTTGTCATGATGAAAACAGTCACCTCTGCTTCAATATTTCCTTCTCCTAAACTTCTCTTGGTTTTGGGTGGATATTAAAGCTTCTTTCTTATATTACAGAAAACATATGTTGAAACCATCAAGAATAATGGATTTCTAGAAAGCAAGATGCACCAGATGGATTTCTATTTGTATCATCTGTACAGGGTGCATCCACTTGGTGAAGGCTGAGAAATTTGTGTTAAATCCTGATGCTATTGTGAGGTAAGTTAGCATTCTCTTGAATCTTGATCTGGTTTTCTCGTTTCTCCAAGCTTTATGTTCCAATAACAATCGAGTTGGTACCTACATGAAAGGAAAAGATGGTTTAACTAACTATACCTGGTCCTGCTACCTTAGTGTATGTCATACTATGCTTTGTAAATAGAAGATCTCATGAAAACAAAAGTTTATTTATTTTCATCATATAATGGTGAAACTTTTAGAGCTTTCCTTAACCGAGAAACTTGTCCAACATCTCATGAAATGAAACGTCTGATTTATATTCTTCACATAATGGTGATCTTAAGAGTATGAATCCTTTTATTGCAGGATATTAATTCTCTTTTTTCAAAGTCTTCTTGGACATGTTAATTGTGTTGTCATGATGAAAACAGTCACCTCTGCTTCAATATTTCCTTCTCCTAAACTTCTCTTGGTTTTGGGTCGATATTAAAGCTTCTTTCTTATATTACAGAAAACATATGTTGAAACTTGAAACCATCACGAATATTGGATTTCTAGAATGCAAGATGGACCGGATGGATTGCTTATTTGTGTCATTTTTACAGGGTGCAACCACTTGGTGAAGGCCCGGAAATTTGTGTTAAATCCTAATGCTATTGTGAGGTAAGTTAGCATTCTCTTGAATCTTGATCTGGTTTTCGCATCTCTCTCGTTCCTCAAAGCATCATGTACCAGATGATACAAATAGCAATCGAGTTGGTACCGACAGGAAGGGAAAAGAAGGTTTAACTAACTAAACCTGGTCCTGTTACCTTAGTGTATGTCTTACTATGATTTGTAAACAGAAGATCTCGTGAAATAAAAAGTTTATTTATTTTTATCATATAATGGTGAAACTTTAAGAGGTTTCCATAACAGAGAAACTTGTCCAACATTTCCTGAAATGAAAAGTCTGATTTATATTCTTCACATAATGGTGATCGTAAGAGTTTGAATCCCTTTTTTGCAGGATATTATTGCTCATTTTTCAAAGTCATATTGGACATGTTATTGTGTTGTCACGATGAAAATAGTCACCTCTGCTTCAATATTTCCTTCTCCTAAACTTCTCTTCGTTTTGGGTGGATATTTAAACTTCTTTCTTATATTACAGAAAACATATGTTGAAAACATCATGAATAATGGATTTCTAGAAAGCAAGATGCACCGGATGGATTTCTTATTTGTATCATCTGTACGGGTGCATGCACTTGGTGAAGGCCATGAAATTTGTGTTAAATCCTGATGCTGTTGTGAGGTAAGTTAGCATTCTCTTGAATCTTGATCTGGTTTTCTCATCTCTCTCGTTCCTCCAATCTTTATGTACCAGATGATACATATAACAATCGAGTTGGAACCTAAATGAAAGGAAACGAAAGTTTAACTAACTATACCTGGTCCTGCTACCTTAATGTGTGTCTTACTATGCTTTGTAAACAGAAGATCTCATGAAATAAAAAGTTTATTTATTTTTTTCATATAATGTTGAACTTTAAGAGGTTTCCTTAACAGAGAAACTTGTCCAACATCTCATGAAATGAAAAGTCTGATTTGTATTCTTCACATAATGGTGATCTTAAGAGTTTGAATCCTTTTTTTGCAGGTAATTAATGCTCCTTTTTCAAAGTCATTTTGGTAATGTTAATTGTGTTGTCATGATGAAAACAGTCACCTCTGCTTCAATATTTCCTTCTCCTAAACTTCTCTTGGTTTTTGGTCGATATTAAAGCTTCTTTCTTATATTACAGAAAACATATGTTGAAAACATCAAGAATAATGGTTTTCTAGAAAGCAAGATGCACCAGATGGATTTTTATTTCTATCATCTGTACAGGGTGCATCCACTTGGTGAAGGCTGGGAAATTTGTGTTAAATCCTAATGCTATTGTGAGGTAAGTTAGCATTCTCTTGTATCTTGATCTGGTTTTCTCATCTCTCTCGTTCCGCCAAGCTTTATGTACCAGATGATACAAATAACAATCGAGTTGGTACCTACATGAAAGGAAAAGAAGGTTTAACTAACTATACCTGGTCCTGCTGCCTTAGTGTATTTCTTACTATGCTTTGTAAACAGAAGATCTCCTGAAATAAAAAGTTTATTTATTTTCTTCATATAATGTTGAACATTAAGAGGTTCCTTAACCGTAAAACTTGTCCAACATCTCACGAAATGAAAAGTCTGATTTATATTCTTCACATAATGGTGATCTTAAAAGTTTGAATCCTTTTTTTGCTGGATATTAATGCTCTTTCTTCAAAGTCATTTTGGACATGTTAATTGTGTTGTCATGATTAAAACAGTCACCTTTGCTTCAATATTTCCTTCTCCTAAACTTCTCTTGGTTTTGGGTGGATATTAAAGCTTCTTTCTTATATTACAGAAAACATATGTTGGAACCATCAAGAATATTGGATTTCTAGAATGCAAGATGCACCGGATGGATTGCTTATTTGTGTCATTTTTACTGGGTGCAACCACTTGGTGAGGGCCCGGAAATTTGTGTTAAATCTTAATGCTATTTTGAGGTAAGTTAGCATTCTCTTGAATCTTGATCTGGTTTTCTCGTCTCTCTCGTTCCTCGAAGCTTCATGTGCCAGATGATACAAATAGCAATCGAGTTGGTCCCTACATGAAAGGAAAAGAAGGTTTAACTAACTATACCTGGTCCTGCTACCTGTGTATGTCTTCCTATGCTTTGTAAGCAGAAGATCTCTTGAAATAAAAAGTTTATTTATTTTCTTCATGTAATGGTGAACTTTAAGAGCTTTCCTTAACCGAGAAACTTGTCCAACATCTCATGAAATGAAAAGTCTGATTTATATTCTTCACATAATGGTGATCTTAAGAGTTTGAATCCTTTTTTTGCAGGATATTAATGTTCTTTTTTCAAGTCATTTTGGACATGTTAAATGTGTTGTCATGATGAAAACAGTCACCTGTGCTTCAATATTTCCTTCTCCTAAACTTCTCTCGGTTTTGGGTGGATATTAAAGCTTCTTTCTTATATTACAGAAAACATATGTTGAAACCATCAAGAATAATGGTTTTCTAGAAAGCAAGATGCGCCAGATGGATTTCTTATTTGTATCCTCTGTACAGGGTGCATCCACTTGGTTAAGGCCGAGAAATTTGTGTTAAATCCTGATGCTATTGTGAGGTAAGTTAGCATTCTCTTGAATCTTGATCTGGTTTTCTCATCTCTCTCATTCCTCCAAGCTTTATGTACCAGATGATACAAATAACAATTGAGTTGGTACCTACATGAATGGAAAAGAAGGTTTAACTAACTATACCTGGTCCTGCTTCCTTAGTGTATGTCTTACTATGCTTTGTAAACAGAAGATCTCATGAAATAAAAAGTTTATTTATTTTTTTAATATAATGGTGAACTTTAAGAGCTTTCCTTAACCGAGAAACTTGTCCAACATCTCATGAAATGAAAAGTCTGATTTATATTCTTCACATAATGGTGATCTTAAGAGTTGGAATCCTTTTTTTGCAGGATATTAATGTTCTTTTTGCAAAGTCATTTTGGACATGTTAATTGTGTTGTCATTGTGAAAACAGTTACCTCTGCTTCAATATTTCCTTCTCCTAAACTTCTCTTGGTTTTGGGTGGATATTAAAGCTTCTTTCTTATATTACAGGAAACATATGTTGAAACCATCAAGAATAATGGATTTCTAGAAAGGAAGATGCACCAGATGGATTTCTTATTTGTATCATCTGTACAGGTTTCATCCACTTGGTGAAGGCCGAGAAATTTGTGTTAAATCCTGATGCTGTTGTGAGGTAAGTTAGCATTCTCTTGAATCTTGATCTGGTTTTCTCATATCTCCCGTTACTCCAAGCTTTATGTACCGGATGATACAAATAACAATCGAGTTGGTTCCGACATGAAAGGAAAAGAAGGTTTAACTTACTATACCTGGTCCTGCTACCTTTGTGTATGTCATACTATGCTACTGTCTTCCGAGACGGGGTTATTCCGGTCTCGACGCCACATCGCTACTTGCGCCGTTTCAACGACCCGGGGTTGTCGCCCCCCAGACTTACCATAGTACCCTCGGCCGTGTCGCCCGAGGCGTTCCTCAGCCTGATCAAGCAAGTACAGGCAATGGCGGGGATGATGCAGATGATCGAACCACTCATTCCCCAGATCGTGCTGCTAGCGGCTCCCCTGACCGACCCGACACGGCAAAGGCCGAGCGGGGAACATGTCAGGTCGGGAGAAGCCCGAGAGCAGACGATGGACCCGAGAGGTCTGCCCGAGCCGAGCATACCTGCACTCTGCCGAATCACTCCGCCCTGCTCTGAGCCTGACACCATATTGTTCGACTCGGCGGATGACTCATTCAGAATCCAGCTGTCCCGGGTCAACCAACGCCTGGACAAGTTCCAGCACGAGTTCCAAAAGTTGCGGGGCGAGTCGGGCGAAGACAACTCGGGTGGATCCCCCTTTACTCAGGAAATACAGGACAAGCCTATACCCCTCAACTTTAGGCTGCCGGCATTGGAGACGTACGACGGCAGCTCCGATCCCACAGAGCATGTCGCTGCGTTTCGGGCTCAGATGACCCTCTATGGCACCTCCGATGCCCTGATGTGTCGGGCATTCCCAACCACCTTCAGGGGACCGACACGAGCGTGGTTTAGCCGACTATGCCCGTCCTCGGTCTCGTCTTTCGACCAGCTCGCAAGGGGGTTTTAGCAGAATTTCCTCGCCAGCGTGCGACCCAGGCCTTCCATGGCCACCTTGCTCATGTTGTCCCAGCGCGAAGACGAGTCGCTCTCTCAGTTTGTGGCACGCTTCGCCATTGAAATCCGGGGATTCTTGGACGCTCACCCCTCTTTAATCATGCAGGCGTTTCTGATGGGTTTGAAGCCTTCAAGGTTCTTTTGGTCGTTGATCGAGAAGCCGCCATCAACCATCCCCGAGATGCTCCAGCATGCCAACCAGTACATCGCCACCGAAGCTCTGGTGGCGGGAAAGCACATGGATGGAAAGAGGCCAAGGGCCGAACAGTCCCGAGGAACGACCTCAGCAGCTCCGGTGCAACCCCGCCGGAGGCCCGACCGATAAGAGCTGCTGCTCCCGACGCCCCCGCCTCTCTCTCTGAACGCATCTCGTATCGAGATCTTCCTCTAAATCAGGGAGAAGGGTCTCTTGCGACAGCCCAACCCCATAAAAGCTACTCACAAAGACCAGTCCAAATATTGCAGGTTCCACCGAGACTACGGCCAGGCCGAAGTAATGAATCAGGCGATTATGGAGGGCCTCAAGAAGAGGGTCTTGGGCGCGCACGGAGCCTGGGTGGACGAGCTTCCTAGCGTCCTATGGGCAATGCGAACGACTCCCAAAACCGCCTCGGGGGAGTCTCCGTTCAGCCTGGCGTTCGGGACCGAAGTAGTCCTCCCACCTGAGATTGTGTTCCCGACCTTGCTCACCACCAACTACAAACAAGAAGACTCCGAGGAGGGCCTATGAGCAAACCTAGATCTCCTTGAAGAAAGAAGAGCCAAGGCACACCTACGTACCTTGGCATACAAAAAGGCTACGGCTCGGATGTACAACCGCAAATTTCGTCCATGGCCGATCAAAGTCAGGGACCTCGTCCTTCGAAAGGTTGAGGTGAGCGACCCGACTGAGCGAGAGGAAAACTCGTGCCGAACTGGGAAGGTCCCTATCGGGTCTACGACATGGTCCGAGAAGGGACCTACCGACTCGAGACTATGGAAGGAAACCCTCTGCTAAGGTCATGGAATGCGACAAATTTAAAGAAGTTCTACCCGTAAAGGATGCAGGTCGAGGTGTCGAAATGACATGTTATTAAGAAGCATGCACATCCACAATTGGAAAAGACAAGTTAGGATTCCAAAACAAGAGTTTTTTTTTCATTGATGAAAAAGAAATACACATTGTGGTCGGGCGATACAGTTTCAAAATTCGACCTGATCATAGCAAAAGAAAAGACAAATACAACCCTTAGTTTGGAGGAGTCTCGGGCCCGTCATCAAAGGGGACGCTCGCCGGCATGTCGACGTTCTGATCCTTTGGCTGGTCGGCAAACGGGTCTGACTCCAGTTCTAGGTTCGGGTACCTCGCTCGAAAACGAGTGTAAGCCACCCGATACCCGAACTCGTATATCACCCGCCCCGACCTCACCAGGCCATGCTCAAACCCGGCGGATGACTTATACTCAGCAATCGCCCCCTTGATCTTCTCGGGCAGCGCCAGCCGCTCCTCCTTCAGGACCTCTTCGACGACCAAAGCCGAAGACCTGGCGGACTCGACGTCGTGGGAGAGGGTCAGCAACTCGTCATCCAGCGTCCGGATGCGGGACTGGCTTTCCTCCAGCTCGGCCTTCAAGCGATTTACCTCTTCGTCCAGAGCCGAGGCACGCTGTTCGGTTGCAGCCACGGCCTCCGGGCCAAATCCGCTCTTCAGCTCCAGGTTCTCTAGGCGAAGAGCGGCATTGACGTCCGACTGACGTTCGATCACCCGCCCGGTGTCGAGGACCCAATCGATCAACGCCATGGTGTAGTGCTGGCCCTGCATAAAGATCAGCGTTATGACCCACGCAAAGAAGAATCAAACGAGAAAAGAGCACTACCACTTACCCAGACAAACGACTTGGCCGCCCGATCTGCCAGTGTCTCCGAGGAGGAGCAATAAAGCTCCTTGGCCATGGCCGGTGAAGCGCCCCCTGGATGAACTCCTGGGCAGTCGGCCCATTGGCCCAGATTCGACTGTCGGCCGTAAGAGTCGCCCACCGAGAGGCGTAGGGAGTCCCCGGCTCCCCTATAGGAAGATCGGCCTACTCAAGGCCTGGTATCGCTCGCCTTCAGCCTGAGAATGGATGCGGCACAGGTCTCGCATCGACTTTAGGCGCATCAGTGCCCTATGTGAGGGGTCATTGCCGGACGATCCGGCCACCCCCTTTCCTTTCGCGCTCCCCGAGCCCTCGCCTTGGGGAGTAGCCCCGACGACCCCGGGACAGCACTCTCGCGAGCAGCCAAGCTCGTGGACGTCTTCCGAACCACGGTTTTCGCCTTCTTCTGAGGGCGACTTGCCTCCGGGGACCCCGGCGCCCTCCTCGGTGTGCCCTTCTACGGGGCACCCCTAGCTCCAGAACCCTCGCCACCCCGAGACGGTGGCACGACGGCCTTGGCGTGAGGCGTCCTCTTCATCGACTGAAGATCCACCATCTCTGCAAGCAAAACCCCGGTCGGTCAGCTAGCTCAGGACCAGCGGACGATCCATAACATACGAATGACCATACCCCCAGTGGCTAGGTTCAGTCCCGCTTCGACCAGCCACTCCTCGGTCATCTCCCTGATTGCTCGAGAAGAGGTTGCTCGAGAGGAGGACAAGATGCCCCTCAGCCAATTCACGTCCGCTGTTTCTCTGACAGAAAGCAACGGGGGGGTGTTGTCGATGGTTTGGGAAGTCCATCCAGTACTAAAACCCCACCCTCGACTACAACTGACGAAAAAGAAGCGACTCTTGCAACCTTTGTTGTTGGAAGGAGCACTGCTGATCTTAAAACCGCTAAGGGCGGTTAGGTAATACTCGCCTCGCCCCTTACATAGACGGAAGTAGGCCAGGAAGAGGGTCCTGGTCGGCTCGATCTCAGCACCTCGACACTCCCCGAGAAAAGCCACCAGATAGCGCTAAGAGTTCGGCGCCATCTGGGACGGCGATATGCCCCACTTACGGAGGCACTTCTCGATAACGGGATGCAACGGGAACCGCAATCCTGCCTCGAGGGCCCCCACGGTCAGCCCGAACCCGTCGGGAAACTGATCGTACGGCTGCTGACCAGGCCGAGGGGCGTGAACGCCATAGCACTTCGAGATGCGATAGTGATCTCGAAGTACCCTCAAAAGTTCCTCGGTCACCACCGAGTCTACATCATGCCACGACTTAAGGGTTGCAAGCGTAGCAGAGCTCCCTGCGGCCTCCAAACGCACGCCACCCGAGGACAAACTGACAACTTCAGCCCGTAGGCCCCCAGAAGAAGAAGAAGACGAAGAGGAAGATGGAGACATCCTGACCTCAAGGTTGGAAGGAAGGAGCCGGGGCGCAGGACGAAGGACTGAGCAAAGTGATGGCAACTGTTATGGAAGAAGCTTGATACGGTATATTTTGGCCCCCAAGACACGCAAAGTCAGAATCCATACTAAGGCACTGCTCGGCCTTGGGAGTCTCGAGACGGCGCCGCCCCCAAGACACGCCAAGTCAGAATCCGTACTAAGGCACTACTCGACACGTCCACCACGCCAACCTGCGTACGACCGACCCATGTACAATAATATAAAGACCTCTAGCCAGCATCTGGCCGGGAGAAAAAAAAGGAGAGGAAAAAATCAATTGATCACTCCACTTACTTGCTCGTCGGAGGGACCTCGTCGAGTGATCCCGACGAGGGCTATTTTTGCAGGAAAACGCAGTCACCTCACGAAGACGAGCTGCCAACCATCCGGGAATCGCCATCTAGTGCACGAAGGAGAGCAGCCAATTGGTCCGGATCCCGACCAATGCCAACCAGCACTCCTCCCTGAGGGCAGCCACCTCACGAAGACGAGTTGCCAACCACCCCGGAGAAGGAGAAACGCAGCTCGACATACACGGCGTCCGGATCGACACACCAAGGAACGCTGATCAACATCCCGTCGCGAGGGCCCGGTCGGCCTCGGCATCCAGCTCAGTCGATAGAAGACTCCTGACATCGACCCGTGGACTAGGCCGTGCTAACTCACCAGCCACGACACATTTGTTCACTAACATTTTGGCGCTAGAGGAAGGGCATGTCGCAGGAGCATCTGACAGGAATTCTCCCCGAGGGAGAACCACCGTCCGGCCTCCCTTCCGTCGAACTCGAAAGTCAGGCCCTCCCCGCCCCCGGAGATGGGGGGATCCCGACTTCAATGCCAGATCGCTACTGGCGTGTGTTCAACAACCCTGGATTGTTGCCCCCCGGGCTCACCATAGGGCCCTCAGCCTGACGCCCGAGGCGTTCCTCAGCTTGACCAAACAAGTGCAGGCCATGGCGGGCATGATGTAGACGCTCGCTCCGCTCATTCCTCAGATCGTACGGCTAGCGACTCCCCCGACTGACCCGACCCGACAGAGGCCGAGCGGGGAGCAGGTCGGGACCGAAGAAGCTCGAGAGCAAGCGACGGACCTGAGAGGTCTACCTAGGTAGAACATACCAGCACCCTGCCGAGTCACACTACCCCACTTCGAGCCTGACACCGTATCATCGGACTCTGTGGACGACTCGCTTAGGGCCCAGTTGTCTCGGGTCAACCAGCGTCTGGACGCGTTCCAGCGTTAGTTTCAAAAATCGCGGGGCGAGTCCCCTTTCACTCAGGAAGTACAGGACAAGCCGGTACCCCTCAACTTCAGGCTGCCGACATTGGAGACATACAACGGCGGCTCCGATCCCACGGAGCACGTCTCCGCATTCCGGGCTCAGATGGCCCTCTATGGCACCTCCGATGCATTAATGTGCCGGGCATTTCCGACCACTCTGAGGGGACCGACACGAGCATGGTTCAGCCGGCTACGCCAATCTTCGGTCTCATCCTTCGATAAGCTTATCGGGGAGTTTGAGCATAACTTCCTCACCAGCGCACGACCTAGGCCTTCCATGGCCACCCTGCTCGCGCTATCCCAGCACAAAGACGAGTCGCTCTCTTAGTTCGTGCCACGCTTTGCCACCGAGATCCAGGGATTCCTGGACGCTCACCCCTCTCTTATCATGCAGGCGTTTTTGATGGGCTTGAAGCCTTCAAGGTTATTATGGTCACTGATCGAGAAGCCTCCAGTAACCATCCCCGAGATGCTCCAGCGTGCCAACCAGTATATCGCCGCCGAAGCTTTGGTGGCGAGAAAGCGCATAAACGGCAAGAGGCCAAGGGCGGAACAATCCCGAGGAACGACTTCAGTAGCCTCGGTGCAACCCCGCCAGAGGCCCGACTGACAAGGGCTACTGCTCTCGAGGCCCTCGCCTCTCCCTCTGAGCACGTTCCACTGGGACTACGGCCATGACACGGAAGATTGCTGTGACCTCCAGAATCAAATCGAGGACTTAATTCGAAAAGGTCACCTCGGGCGCTATCTCAAGGAACCCCGATAAGCAACTCCATGTCCCAAGGGACCCATCGAAAGATGCCTCGCCATCCAAAATCTCCCACCGAAAAGCCACTCGCGACAAGAGGTTCGAGCCTCTCCAGATCGGTTCCCGACCTGCGGCTCGCCGGCTCAGCTCTTGCCTGAGCCTCGCTAGATTGGTTCCCGACCTGCGGCTCGTCGGCCCAGCTCTTACCCGAGCCTCTCCAGATCGGTTCCCGACCTACGGCTCACCGACCTAGCTCTTGCCCGAGCCTCTCCAGATTGGTTCCTGACTTGCAGCTCGCCGGCCCAGCTCTTGCCCGAGCCTCTCCAGATTGCTCCCGACTGGCGACCCGTCAGCGCCCCAAGCTCAATTCTTGCCCGGGTCGCTCCAGATCGCTCCCGACGGGCGACCCGTCAGCACTCAATTTGGAGCCGAGCTTACAAACTCGGTCCCTAGACTCGATTCGGTGCCTAGCTCGCAAACTTGGTCCTCGGACTCGATTCGGAGCCGAGCTCACAAACTCGGTCCCAAGACTCAATTCAAAGCCGAGCTCATAACTCGGTCCCCAGACTCAATTCGAAACTGAGCTCACAACTCGGTCCCTAGACTTAATTCGGGACCGAGCTCACAACTCGGTCCCTAGACTCGATTCGGAGCTGAGCTCAAAAACTCGGTCCCTAGACTCGATTCGAAGCCGAGCTCACAACTCGGTCCCCAGACTCAATTCGGAGCCGATCTCACAGCTCGGTCCCCATACTCAATTCAGAGCTGAGCTAGCAACTTGGTCCCTAGACTCAATTCGGAGCCGAGCTCACAAACTTGGTCCTCAGACTTAATTAGGAGCCGAGCTCACAAACTCGGTCCCCAGACTCGATACAGAGCCGAATCTACCCGCTCGGCCAAACCCAACGCTCGAGTCGCATCTCGGCCAAAACCAATGCCCGTGTCGCATCTCGGCCAAATCTAGCGTCCGAGCCACGCATCTCGGCCGATCCGACGCTCGAAACACATCTCGGCCAAATCCAGCGCCCGAGCCACGCATCTCGGCCAATCCAACGCCCGAGTCGCATCTCGGCCAAATCCAACGTTCGGGCCACGCACCTCGGCCAAATCTGATGCCCGAGCCACGCATCTCGGTCGATCCGACGCCCGAAACGCATCTCGGCCAAATCTAACGTCCGAGCCATGAACCTTGGCCATCCGACGCCCGAGCCACGCATCTCGGCCAATCCAACGCTCGAGCCGCATCTCGGCCAATCCAACGCTTGAGCCACACCTCAGTCGCACCTCGGCCAATCTAACTCCCGAGCCACGCCTCGCCAGACTAGTCCATTACCCGAGTTGCTCCATGTCAATCCCCAACTCACGACTCGTCAAATCTCAAATCGAGTCGCTATGGCTCGCTCGCCGACTTGCATACTCGGCAGCCGTAACTCCGGGCCGTGCCAAACCCGTTATTCGACCTACGACACGTCAGTTTCGCCTCGTCGGTTTCGCCGCGTAAGTGTCGACATGTCGGTTTTGCCTTATCAGGCCCCTGCCGCTCGATCAGCAGAGTCAATGTTGCCCGAAGCACGGGGCGTCGCCCCTCTAAATCGCCCCACGACGAGTTAATCCAACTTCCCCTCGTGAGCGCTAAACCTCACTCCGTCCCAGGCATGTCGCCCAGCCCTTTAAGGACCCTATGACACGCCTTGGAGGGGGGGGGGGGGGAGGGGGAGAAGTGATACGACATATTTTGGCCCCCAAGATACGCCAAATCAGAATCCATACTAAGGCACTGCTCAGCCTCGAGAGCCCCGAGACGGCGCCGCCCCCAAGACACGCCAAGTCAGAATCCGTACTAAGGCACTGCTCGGCACGTCCACCACGCTAACCTGCGTACGACCGACCCATGTACAGTAATATAAAGGCCTCTAGCCAGCATTTGGCCGGGAGAAAAAAAAGGAGAGGAAAAAATCAATTGATCACTCCACTGACTTGCTCGTCGAAGGGGCCTCATCGGGTGATCCCGACGAGGGCCATTTTTGCAGGAAAACACAGCCACCTCACGAAGACGAGCTACCAACCACCCGGGAATTGCCATCCAGTGCACGAAGGAGAGCAGCCAATTGGTCCGGATCCCGACCAATGCCAACCAGCACTCCTCCCCGAGGGCACGACCACCTCACGAAGACGAGCTGCCAACCACCTCGAAGAAGGAGAGACGCAGCTCGGCATAGACGGCGCTCGGATCGGCACACCAAGGAACGCTGATCAACACCCTGTTGCGAGGGCCCGGTCGACCTTGACATCCAACTTAGCCGACAGAAGACTCTCGACATCGATCCATGGATCAGGCCGTGCTGACTCACCAGCCATGGCACATTTATTCACTAACAAAGCTTATAAAAAGCAGGATAATCCACCGCGAGGCGACGATTGGGCTTCCCGAGGAGAGAGATGGTCGCAGCATTTAAAACCCATAATAACTCCTTGGATTCTCCAGATTCGCCGATCTCGGAGCTCCCGCCAGAGGCGCCTCATCACCCGAAATCTCCTGCTAGAAACCATTCGTAATAATAAGTTTCCTGCCAGGCCCTGCACTCCTCCCCGAGGGCGCGACCACCTCACGAAGACGAGCTGCCAACCACCTCGAAGAAGGAGAGACGCAGCTCGGCATAGACGGCGCCCGGATCGGCACACCAAGGAACGCTGATCAACACCCTGTCGCGAGGGCCCGGTCGACCTTGACATCCAACTTAGCCGATAGAAGACTCCCGACATCGATCCATGGACCAGGCCGTGTTGACTCACCAGCCATGACACATTTATTCACTAACAAAGCTTATAAAGAGCAGGATAATCCACCGCCAGGCGACGATTGGGCTTCCCGAGGAGAGAGATGGTCGCAGCATTTAAAACCCATAATAACTCCTTGGATTCTCCAGATTCGCCGATCTCGGAGCTCCCGCCCAATGATTGCAAAAGGCGCTCGGGCGCTCGCCTAGGCGCTCGGGCGAGGCGAGGCGAGGCCCGAGCGCCTCGCTAATGTCCCAGGCGGCGCACTTCAAACAGGCGCCGCCTGGGCGCTTCGGGCGAGCGCCTGGGTAAACCAAGGCGATCGAACCAGAATTTTAGGTCTGGTTCGGTTGTTAGTTGGTTCAATCGAACCAACTAAACCGATATAACCCCAATCCTAACCCTAACCCAACACTAACCTGCTGCCGCTGCCGCTCTCGATCGCGATCGCGATCTCGTCGCTCGCTGTCGCTGCTCCCGCTGACGCTGCTCGCCGCTGTCGCTGCTCACGCCTCCCGCGAGCCTTCTCGCTGCTCGCGCCTCCCGCAAGCCCTCTCGCTGCTCGCGCCTCTTGCGAGCCCTCCCGCGAGCCCTCTCGCTGCTCGCGTCTCCTGCGAGCCCTCCCGCGAGCCTTCCCGTTGCTCGCGCCTCCCTCGAGCCCTCCCGCGAGCCTTCCCTCTGCTCGCGACTCCCATTGCTCGCGACTCCCGCGAGCCCTCCCAGCTGCCGCGAGCCCTCCCTCTGCTCGCGACTCCCGCTACTCGCGCCTCCCGCTCCCTTTCCTTATCCCCCCGCCGTTCGCCGTTGCCAACGCTGCTTCCTTTCTCCGTCAAGCTCAGACTGCTCAGTATACTCTTAAATCTTAATATTAAGTTTATTTGAATTTTGAAATGATTAATTTTCATTAATAGATTAATAATATATTATTTTGATTTTAATGTTATTAATTTTGTGATTTTGTATCTTAGATTTTTTTAATTTAATAGCATATTTTTATTTAAAATTTTAAATAATTATATTTATTAATTATATTATATATTTTTATATTTTAGCTCCTCGCTTCGCTCGGGCGAGCGCCTAGCGCCTCGGGCGTTTTTGGACCTTGGCGCCTAGCGCTTTTTAAATCACTGCTCCCGCCAGAGGCGCCTCGTCACCCGAAATCTCCTGCTAGAAGCCATTCGTAATAATAAGTTTCCCGCCAGGCCCTACGCTGCTCCACCAGGCACGCCACGTGGCGCGGTGGCACCTGGGAAAACCCCAGCGCGCTGCTCAACGACGCCCCCCAATCTTCATCCGAGTCACACCAGATCGGTTCCCGACTTGCGACTCGTCAGTCCCGCTTGAGCTCGAGCACAGTCCCTCGACCCACAGGCCCAATCTTTTCCCGAGTCGCGCCATATCGGTCCTCGACTTGTGACTCGCTAGTCTTTATCCGAGTCGCGCCAGATCGGTCCCGTGACTTACGACTTGTCAGTCCTGCCTGAGCCTGAGCATAGTCCCTCAGTCCACAGGCCCAGTCTTTTCCTGAGTCGCGCCAGATCGGTTCCCGACTTGCGACTCGCCAGTGGTTATCCAAGTCACGCCAGATCGGTCCCCCGACTTGCTACTCGTCAGTCCCTCGGCCCATAGGCTCAGTCTTTTCTCGAGTCACGCCATATCGGTTCCCGACTTGCGATTTGTCAGTCCTGCCTGAGCCCGAGCACAGTCCCTCGGCCCACAGGCCCAGCCCAGTCTTTTCCCGAGTCGCGCCAGATCGGTTCCGGACTTGCGATTCATCAGTCCCGCCTGAGCCCGAGCACAGTCCCTCGGCCCACAGCCCTAGTCTTTTCCCGAGTCGCACCAGATTGGTTCCCAACTTGCGACTCGTCAGTCTTGCCTGAGCCCGAGCACAGTCTCTCAGCCCACAAGCCTAGTTTTTTCCCGAGTCGCGCCAGATTGGTTCCCGACTTGCGACTCGCTAGTCTTTATCCGAATCGCGCCAGCTCGGTCTCCTGACCAGCGACTCGCCAACATCATCCTGTATGGGCCCAGCCACTCGACCGATGGTGCAAATTCTTCCCAAAGCATAGGGCGCCACCCCCGAACTGCCTCACGACGAGCCAATCCAGCTTCCCCTCGCAAGCAATCAACACAACCGTGGCATTCCGACCCAAGCGCACACCTCGCCCTCTCAAGGACCCCACGACATGCCTCGATGGGGGGGGGGGGGGGGAGAAGTGTTAAGGTATATTTTGGGTCCAAGCCACGTCACGATCGACGCCATGCCATGCTACAGCCAAGTCAGCAAGAGGAGCACCCCCACGTGCCGAGCCATAATTCGTACCAAGCCGTTGCTCGGTACGTCCCGTCCCGGAAAGCATCGCATGGCGCCGTTCCGTGCGCCCCGGGACGGCGGTCGCACGAAGGTACCATCTCACCTGTCGAGGATCGGTCACCACGCCAAACCTGCGTACAATCGACTCTCGTACAATAGTATAAAAACCCCTGGCCGACATCCGGCCCAGGGGGAGGCAAAAAAACAAATCAGCCCGCCACTGACTTACTTGTCGAGGGGCCACAATCGGTAAACACCCGAGGGGGCCTTCTGTGCAGGAAAGCGGATCTCCCTAAGGCGAGACCATCCCGATCGAGAGAGGCGTTTCAACATTCCGACGCCAGCACCCCGTTCAGAGGGCGCGATCGACCTGGGCTACCGTCCCACCCGGCCGAAGACTCCCGACATCGACTCGTGAACCAGGCCGTGCTAACTCATCAGCCACGGCGCATCAGTTCACCAACAGTGGGTACCTAAGCATTGGAAGATTCTTTGGTCGCAAAGGTCATGTCATAAGCTTTGCCTTGTTAGGGCAAGTTGAGTACAGAGAGACACGACAATCACAAAGGCCATGTTGGATGTATCAGATGGTTAATCGAGTGTGGGGAGATGCCTTGGTTGCAAGTGCCACATGGGACACATCATATGCTTAAGGCATATTGGAGTATGAGGAGGCGTGTTGATGGTGAAGGTCATGTTGGGTGCATCAAATGTCGGAAGACACATTGGCCACAAGGGTAACATCGAATGTGTCACACACTTTGTATAATTAAGGTGCATCGAGTGTGGGGATGTGCTTTAGCCATGAGGGTCGTGAGAGTGAATCCATGCTTTGCTTGATTAAGGCATATCGAGCATAAGGTGACACTTGGTCATGAGGGCTACATCGGGCATGTCATACACTGAATGTATCGATAGAATGAAGACACAATGTCTACGAGGGTCATATCAAGCATGTCACACACTTTGTCCAATTAGGATATGTGTGATCGTGAGTGCTGCAATGTGCATGTCACACACTTTGCTCGATGATTGACCTTGTGTTGGGGGGGTAATATGTGTCCAAAATTGGATCTCACTCTAAGGTCAAAAGATGCTCATACACATACTTGCTATAGCGGTTGCTTCCTCATGTGGCAAACTCATGTTGGTTGCACCATCATGATGGTTACTTTTTCAAGATGACCTCAAGTTAATCGCACTATCATGATAGTCCCTTCTTCAAACGACCTCATGTCAGTCATATATTTGTGATGGCCGCTTCTCAAGACAATATCAAATTGGCTACAACATGATGATGGCACTTTCTCAAGACTATTTCAAATTGATGGCTTCTTCAAGTTAGTCACACCCTCAAGATGGACATTTGCAAAGATGACTACCGTCAAGCGGATCACACCATCCATTGAACCCGCAACTTTTCTTCTTCCTCACAACAACGGTGCTCCATCAAACCTCGAAGACTTGCCTAAACTAATCTAATCGATCGATACCCCTTCAAGCAACGACACTGCTCCGCCTTTGTTCCTCCAAGCGACAGCACTTCTGACAACCGATAGAATATAGACCTAAACATTACTCGGATTATCGTTCTCCCATGATGAATGAAAACAAAAACATAGACCTAAATTATAGGTTATGTGAGAAGAAATAAGAATTTTTTTGCTTTCATTTATTTTGAAATATGTCAAATTTTCTTAATTTTCATCCAAGACAAGACAAAGTATCATACTATAAATAAAATCTCATTAAAAAATATATTGTAAATTATACATGTACTTTCTAAATGCAAAGCATATAACTCAATATATTAGCCTTCCATTAAGGCTAGAAAGAGAACCTTGCTTCTGTCCATATGTTTCCAATAAAATTTAACTTTTTTAATTCACCCTATGGTAAGTATTAATTCTTGTTCATCCTTTTGATTTTCTAATGTTTCCTGCTATAATGGTTACGATATCTGTAATATTTCTTTCTTCTTCAGCTCGATATTTCCCATAACTTGTTGTGGAGTTATAAATAAATAGGAGTATCAACTAGAAATCTGTGTTTAACACTCTAAAATCATGGATTGGAGAGGATGGTCAGTTCTTCTTTTCTTGGCCTAATGTTTTCTTACGTGGAGTCCAGCAGCAGGAGATAATATTTGGGATCTCTCCGCAGAAGAAGACAAGGAGTTAGAGAGAGAACTCCAAACCCTTAACAAGCCTTTTGTTAAATCTTTCAAAGTAAGTGAAGAGATGTTAATAAGTGTTTTTTTTTTTGTAATTGAATGCATATGCTTCTCAAGTGTCACTTATATTTTGATAGGAAGATGGGAACTGATGGAATTTTATTTATTTATTTTTGTGCATGTAGGACAAGTATGGGATTACCTATGATTGCGTGGACATTTATAATCAGCCAGCTTTTGATCACCCTTTGCTTAAAAATCACATGCTTCAGGTGAATTTGTCATCTTGTTCGAGCTTAGATGTCTTTATCCTTTTTTTTTTTTTCCTCATCCAGCTATTTGACTACCTTTATCACATGATCATGCATCAAATAGAATTACTCCTGATTCATAAGGTTTTTTATTCTCTTTCTATAATATACTAAGGAAGGTTGTTTCCAATGCTCGAATCTTATCATCACTCATAAAGGAGCAAGTTGTACTAAGTCTCAACGAATTTTTTAGAGTTTGCACTTTTTCAAATTTGATTCATAAGGTTTCTCTTTCTATAATATACTAAAATCCATGATAAGGGAGGAAGGTTGTTTCCATGGCCTGAATCTTGATCACTGTTGATAGGGAGCAAATTGTACTAAGCCATAATAATCTGGTATAGAGTTTGTGCTTTTTGAAATTTGATACATATATTTTTTCCTAAAATACCATATATAAAAGAATTAGCATAAAAATTAATGTTTAACTTGTTATGAATTTTAATGAACATTCTAACATCATGCAAACTATTTAATGTAAAAAGACTTTTGTCTAACTTTTTTTATTTTCTCAAAATTTAGTCTTACGTGAAGCTTATGATTAGTCATGTTGAAAGTTGGTCTGATAATAATTTTGTCCAATGTTTTTCCTTCTATTGTACATCCATTATTAATTATACCTTAACTTTCTTATTGCAATCAATTAGTTACCAATATTTGAATTGACTTTATTGGTTGTGATAATAAACAGATTAGGTTGTTTTTTATTTCTTTCTTTTCAACTGTATAGTTTTCATATTCTCTTAATTTATTGAGTAAACTAATGTGTGTACTCAATTGATGAAAGCCACATGGTTACCTAAATACAATGACAACACAAATAGGCTATCGACAAAGCAAATCTTTCCAAAACGATGTCCTACAGGAACTATTGTCATCAGACGGACGACAAAAGAGGATCTAATAAGAGCAAGAAAATATACACATCAAATACAATCACGTGTGCAACCACTACAAGAACAAATGGCCGATACCAGTGGGGGAGCTTTTCATGTAAGATGCACTTCATCATGATTGATTGGTTTTGATAATAGCTGAACTTGTAATTTAGTTTATTCTCTCACAACCATCCACTGTTTCGCATATTGCACCTTTCGTTTATGTTTCTCATATACTAACTTGTTTGAGTCGTCAGTATTAGAATAACAAAATATGCAAAAGAGACAACAAAAAGAGAAATAGAGAGGAGTGGAAGAAGAGATTAGAGAGAAAAAGTGAAAATAAGGTGAATAAATGAGAGCAAAAACGCGACTCTTAAAAATTATTTGAGAGACAAATGTATTTCTAAGTTCAAAATAGTTTTGAGAAAACATATATATTGACTCGGAGATCTCGGAACACACATTGAGAAAATATTGGGAATACATGCATTCGTCCATTAACATAACTTGACGTACCACTCGTTCATCTGACTTGGAACTCAGTAAACACATTCTTCTGGTGGTCAAGGGGCCACCATTGCTTCAATGCATGCGTGACTGACCTACTATGCTTGACTCCAAGTGCAGTATGCTCGAGTGTCAATTGATGCTGGTAAGGGACCAAAGTATTATGGTGCAAGCACAGACCTGGACGTTTTTCAGCTTTCAGGTGTTTCAGAGAACCAAGCAAGCACAAGCCAGATCATCCTTAGCAAGGGAGAAAGAGGTCCCAGAAATTACATTAACAGCGTTCAAGCTGGATGGCATGTAAGTTACTGGCTTTTTTGTGATGTTGGTGTGCAATGTCTATTCTTCACCGGTACATATCACCCACCTCTACATATATGTATTCTGGATCTCCAGGTGAATTATCAATGGGAGGGGGACAATTCGACTCATTTCTTCACATATTGGACTGTCAGTATCGCGAATTCTCTTGTAGTTTCTTTTGCTTTCTTGCACTAACATGTATTCTCTTTTGATCTTCTGGTATCAGTCAGATGGTTCTCAGAAGACTGGTTGTTATAACCTAGTCTGCAAGAGGTTTGTCCAGATCAGTACTAGGTTGGCTCCCGGCATGATCTACACACAAAGCTCTTTGTCACTCTCAATTTACAGGGTTGGGAACATTTGCTCTTCTTTTTTTTTTTTTTCTTTTTTCTTCTGATGAGAACTCGTAATAAACTAAGGTAGTGAAGTCCAATTGAAAGCTAGAACAGAAATAACACCAAGAACGATTCATTTACGCACTCTCTCTTTTCTCCTTTTCAGGATCGGTTCACTTTGAACTGGATGCTTTACAACGACAGGGAACCAGTGGGGTATTGGCCAAAGGAAATCTTCGACAACATGGCAGATTGTTCACAGGTGCAGATGGGGGGAGATGTCTACTCGCCCCTTGGTGAGCCAAGTCCACCAATGGGCAGTGGCGTGCTCAATGAAGCAAAATTCACGAGAGTTCTCCTAACGGATGGACGTGGTAATGACATAA
This sequence comes from Musa acuminata AAA Group, assembly GCF_036884655.1. Taxonomy (NCBI): domain Eukaryota; kingdom Viridiplantae; phylum Streptophyta; class Magnoliopsida; order Zingiberales; family Musaceae; genus Musa; species Musa acuminata. The sequence continues at coordinate 14,627,368 of NC_088333.1, forward strand.
AGGTAACGGAGTACACGACAATTAATGATCTTCCTAACTACATCTACGGTGTTACCTCGGATCTTCAAACGTTAACTTATGGTGGGCCTGGAGGTTGGCGGAAAGCTTAATCTTCATGGGACAAAATTGTGATATGAATGATCGATCTATTGTGGTGTATGCTTTGGAGTTAATATAACCCTAAAATTATCATGTTGACACTGTCGTATAAGATTTTTTATTGCCCATGTGAGTCTATATAAGGCTCAAAACTATTCAATCGAAATATGTTTATATGCATACTACATACCACAAATTTCACTAATTTCATTCACTTTACTCAACAAGACAAAAGAGTTACATAGATAATAGATTATTTGATTTAGAATATCAAGTTGAAGTTCACTTTTTCTTAAAATTTTTCATGTAAGAGTGTTACGAAACTTGGAATATGTGAAAAATTAAGTCTTAGATTTATTGGACCATTTTAAATCATAGAAAATTAGAAACATGACTTATAGAGTTGTTATGATATATTTCATATTTTATGTTGAAGAAATTTATTCAAAATTCTGATAGTATAATTGAACTGACACCATTGTAGTTTGTTATATTAGAAATAATCTATTAGGATAATGGAAGAAAAGATGAAAATTTTAAAATTATAGAAATATATCATATGTTAAGGTGTAGCATAATAGAAGATACTTGGGGAGTTCAAAGATGTTATGGAGACCAATCATCCTCAATTATTTTCTGACTTAGGGATGTGAAGTTTAGAAGACTAAATTTTTATTACGAGAAGAATGCAATAATTATATTTTTCCTAAATGACCTAATTGTAGATAATTATTTAAGAAAGTTAAATTGTAAAAAGAACATATTTTTTATGTAGTCACGTGCGACGGTGCAAAGAAGCAGCAGATGAGAAAAGAAAAAGAGGGAGAAACATGAGAAGGGCAAAGAGAGAGAGAGAGAGTATACTTTAAAATTTTTTATACTTGTTACTTCTTGTTTAAATTTTTATGGAAAATATCATTTAGTGATCTGGGATTTTTTTTATTAATTTAAGATTTATAACAATAAGGAATTAAATTTTGGATAGAATTTCAGTAATCAATCAGAATTAAATCTGGCTTATTTTTAATGTTAAATCATGTCATTAAATTATGTAATATGACATCACGAATCTTTAAGAATCCTAAATTCATGAATCTAAGTTTCTGATTGCAGCATTTTAATTAATTAATTATTATTCTATAAAAAACACACACAAAAAGAGAGCTCAATCCCTATTGGGCTTGACCCGGTTCGGATTCGAATCAGGTGTAATCCTATCCCGAACCTAAATGTAGAGTTAGACTGGCCCCAATAGCCCCAGCTCTCTTCTTCGAGGAGGGATCGAAATCAGGTCCAACTTAGGTTGGGTTCTATTTTACCTCACTAGAGAGATCGGGTAAAGTTGGACCTAATTGGGATCCAAGTAAGGTGACTAAGCTTAATTGAGACTAGGCCCTGAGCTAAGGAGTAAACCCAAATGAGCCTAGGCCCCAGCTAGGTAGTAGATCTAATTGAGCCTAAGCCAGACAGAATCCAAGCCGATAAATCAGGATGATCTAGATCATCATTTTAGATAGACCAAGCCTAATTAGGTTAGTCCAATTCGATTCAAGCCTTATCCAATTTGACTAGGCCTTGTTCTTAAACTTGAAGCCTTTTTTGTTACCCTTAAACCTAAAAAAACACTATCCTAGATCGGTTAATAGAGCAGCCTAAATATTTACTAGTTTAGACTATCAGCATCATATTGATAAGACCATTTTTTTCCCATTGGTATGTTTCTTGCATCAAAGTGAAACATGATAAAGATGAAACTTGTTGATTGGATCATCCCTTCCTTCTAGTCTTGGCAACATTCACTCGCATCTTCTTAACATTTTTCTTTGCCTTTATCTTGTATTTCTTTGTTTGCTTCCTTTATTTTTCTATATTTATTATAAATTCATTCCTAACAAATTTTACAAGTCCTAATCTCTAGCAACAAAAACATATATAAGTTGTAAAACTAACTGTGAAGTCCTTGATAAGTGATACTGATTTCCTTTTGACCTCTATGAAATCAACAAATCTAAGCATACTTATACCCCTATGATGGATCATTTGATATTTGTTGTAGTATTATTTAGTCTCCATTATTGATAAGCTAAAAGTGGGTTGTGATTTTAGTAGAAAAATGATGTTATGTGAAATATCAACTTTTAATTTGAGTAAAATGCTTAAATTTTAGTAGATTGAGTGCATTTCGATATCAATCTGAATAAAAAGTCGAGTCGACCCTAAACAAGCCCAACACTCTTGTTTGAGGAGGGACTCAAATCAGGTTAGGCTTAACCTGATCGAGATCCAAGCTTGAGCAAGGAGACCTAGGCCTAGTTGAGTCTAAGCTCAAGCCAGATGACAAACCCATATGAGCCCAAACCCCAGCCAAGCAGCAAACCCAGTTGATACTAGGTCGGAGTCCATGCATCCACATTGTCATTTCAATCAAACAAATCATAATTAGCTCGATCCAGTTTGATTCAAGCCTTATTCAATCTGAGTTACTGTAACACTTAAAAGCCTTTGTATTTATTACTCTTAAACCTGAAGCAGCTTAAGACCATATTGGTTGGTTAATAAGTGACCTAAATGTTTTACTAGTTAAGACTATTTTCTTTTCATTTTGGTGTATTACTTACATCAAAACGAAACATGATAAAGGTCAAATGAACTGATTGGATCATCTCTTCTTTCCAGCTTTACTAGTGTTCCCTTGCCTTCATCTTCTAAGCACTTTTATTTGTCCTCTTCATCCCTTTGTTTGTTTGCTTCCTTTATTTCTCTCTTTTTATAATAAGTCTATTCATAATGAACCAATAAGTAGAGCCTTCAACCACCTTGATCTCTGGTATTGAAGCTTGTGGTAACTATAAGACCAATTATGAAGCCCTCCATGAGTGACCCTCATTTCCCTTTCACCTCTATGAAATCATAAAATCTAGGTTTACTTATATTGCTACCATGTATTATTAGAAATATGATGTAGTGTTACTTACTCTTAAACCTGAAGCCTTTTTATTACTCATAAACCTATAGTAGGCTAAACCAAATTGGTTAACAAGCGATCTATTTTCTTTCTATTATAAGATTTTACTTGTCTCGAAGCAAAACATAATAAAGGTGAAACATGGATCATTTCTTTAATCTAGCTTTAGCAACATTATCCTACCTCGTCTTCTTAATATTTTATTTTATCGTATTCTTTCTTTTCTTCATTTGTTTTCTTCGTTTTTTTACCTTTATTGTAAGTTTAATTCTAATGAGCTGATATTTAGGCTTATATTTCATTCTATATCATAAATCATTTTCATAATATTTTTAATTATAATACATTCAAGTTTTTTAACATTTTAAATAGTTAACAAATAAGGTCAAGTAGGACCTTCAATGAGACCCTAATATCTGATATAGAAGCACATGGCAACTACAAGACTGATTAAGAAGCCCTCCACGAGCAACGCTCATTTCCTTTTGACCTCTATGAAATTAAATCTAGGTTTACTTATATCACTATTATAGATCATTAGATATCTGATGTAGTATTATATGGTCTCGATTATTGATAAATTGAAAGTGGGTTATGATTTTAGTGAAAAAATAACATTATGGAAAATATCTACTTTTGTTTCCTAAGCAAAGAGTTAGTTCAACTCTAAATAGGCCCAACCCTCTCGTTTGAGGAGTGACTTTAATCAGGTCCAATTTAGGTAAGGTCGGTTGACCTAATTAGGGAGATTGAGTCATGATAGACCCAATCAGGATCTAAGCCGGAGTAAGGTGATTGAGACTTAATTGAGCCTAGATTTAAGCCAAGCAGTGGACCCCTATAAGTCTAGGCCCCAACCAAACAATGAACCCAATTGAGTGCATGCTAGAGGCCAAACACGTTCCTATTAGGATCGGGTCAGCACTAAGAGGGAGGGTGAATTAGTATAGTGGTAAAATAACGTTGGTTTAAAACTTTCGTATGATAAAAGTCATTTCCGATAAAAAGTCGTTTTGTAAAGATAATAACTTTGAAAGCATATATAGATGTAGTTAAAACATAATAAAAAGGAGAGGCAATTTGCTATAAAAGAAAGTTGCTCTAAGTAACTGCAAACCGAGTTTTAGAGTGGTTCGGTTAACGTGATCTACATCCACTTTCGGCTTCCTCCTCCGACAAGGTCACTGGCGTCCACTAGAGGCCTTCATTCAATAGGCAAAGGCCAATCACCTTTTACACCACTCTTCTCAATTTTAAGAGATAACTCTTACAAGCACTCACACTCCTTATAGAATTCTAAACTTAGAGTGGATGAGGGAATTTCTAAAGGGATTGCAGCAACGTTTTCTCACTTTTGAATACTCTGTGCTTGTGTGCTTTAACCAGGGATGAGAAGAGTATTTATAGGCTTCAAGTTGATTAAAACTTGGAGCCTAAAACATTCCTATCCTGGGTTCCCCGGGCATGGGTGGTACTACCGCTTGTATTGGACGGTGGTACCGTCCAGTGTCAGTCTGATACTGACACTGTCCTCGGCGGTAGCACCGCCCAGTCTAGCGGTACCATCGCCAGGGGATAGTGCTGGGCAGTACCACCGCCTAGCACCCTACTAGGGGTGATACAACTGCCCAAACTGGTAGTACCACCGCTTAACATAGTCTCGAAGACTGTGCCACGATGATGAGACTTCTTGGGGCACTGTTTGGGGCTCTTATTGGGCCCAACACAGTTCTTACATGGGCCTAATTGGTCCCTAATTTGGGTTGGCCCGATTACGTGCTAACTACGAAATCCTAAGATATTTGCTAAGCTAAACAAGTCCCTATGTCTATTCTTCCGGCGAACTTCCGATGATCTCTCGGTAATGTTCCAGTGGACTCCCGACAAACTCCTGGACTTCACGACGATCTTCTTGGCAAGTTTCGATGAGCTTCTCTAGTAAGCTCCGAGACTTCTCGGTTGGTTTTCCCAAAACTTCTAACGAACGTCCGGACTTCCGACGAAGCCTCGAACTCCCAACAAAATCTCGTCCTTGACTCTGGGACTTCATTTTGTTTCATGCCTTACTATCATAGTTAATCCTGGATATGTAAAAATATACTTTGATCTAGACAATTAATACTAAGTATTAATCAAGTTGTCCGGCATGTCATTGGTCCCTCGACGCTTCGTCCGATTCTTCGGCGCAACGTCCTCTCTTGCGGCCTATTGCCCAATTGGCCAATTGACTCCGCAACTTTGATATCCTTGGTGCAATATCTACTTTTCTTGGCCCGATGTCCAAGTCGATACATCGACCATTCCTCCGGCCCGACGTCTAATCTTCTGACATGTTTTTCCTCAACACAACATGATTCTTCCTGCTTTAATTGTCTCATCCTAATCGAAGCATCCTGCATCACTCAAAATATAGATTAAATCATAAACAATTATCAATTGGTTTCATCATCAAAATACAAGATTCAACAATTCCAAGAGTAGTCCAAGGCGGTCCAAATTGTTGTTTCAGCTAGACCAAGCCTAATTAGCTCGATCTAGTTTAGTTCAAGCCTTTTCCAATATGACTAGGTCTTACTCTATAGTAGCCTAAACATGTTTGGCTAATGAGTTACCTAAATATTTACTGGTTTTGCATATAAGTAACAAATGATTGATCTTATTTTCTTTCAATTATGGTATATTATTTGCATCGAAGTGAAGCATGATTATGGGAAAATGTGCTAATTGGATCATCTCTTCTTTCTAACCTTGGTAGCGTTCTCTCACCTTCCTTTTCATAATATTTTTCTTTGCCCTCTTCTTCCTTTTATTCATTTGCTTCCTTTATTTATTTACTTCCTTTTATTCATTTTCTTCTTTTATTTATCTACTTTTATTGTAAGTTCATTCTTAATGAGCCGATACTTAGGCTCATATTTTGTTCTATATCATAAATTATCTTCACAATACTTTTGATGGAAAACTTTTGAATTCTTTGATCTTTTGATTGAAAACTTTAAAACTTTCTAGGTTGAGTAGAGCCTTCAACAATCCTGATCTCTACCACAAAAGCACGTGGTAGCTATAAAACCTATTGTGAAGCCCTCTGTGAGTGGCCCTCATTTCCCTTTAACCTCTATCGGTGTATTGCAGGAAGATCATCTTTTATTTCAATTCAAATGCTTAATTGATATTATAGATTGGGTGTATTGTAGGAAAATCTTGGGGGTGACATTACATGCGCAACGGAAGAACATAAAAATAAAATCTCCAAATTCTGAAATATATGTTCGTCGTCGTGCAAAGATTGGTACGCAAAATCCGTGAAACCGAAAACTACATATATTAAATATTGTGTTAAATATTGTGAAGGAGGTCAAACGCCCTCCTCTTTAGCAATGATCCATACAGTAGGACCGTGACGACACTCCTCAAAACTCCAAGCTTGCTCTAAGGAGGAGAAGAGGAGGAAAATAAAAGAGGCAAACTAAAAAGGCTCTAGCTTATGAATAATTGAATATCTCCTATTTATAGAGGTCCATTGTCAACTTAACCCTAATTGATCTTACCCAATTGGGTATTGGATCTCCATCTAACTATCCAAGCCTCTTAGATTGGTGGATCTCTATCCAAGAATCTTTTATAGGCTCTTATTGGATCTTATCCATAGGATCCAATAATTCAAGGGCTTATTGGATATCCAATAAGATATGGGCTCCAACGGATCTCTCATATCCGAATATCTACTCATCGCAATGCCTACCATATGTGTGTGTCCCTCTATGTCCAATATCGAGCTAACCGTGAGTCATACCTATCAGAACTCCTTCTGGCTCAATGAATTATTATCTCCATAATAATTCACTCGACTCATCAACTACGGATGTACTAGACCACTACGTCGTAGTCCCCAGATAATACAGGGGAATCCAATCCATTAGACTTGTCTGTTCTCAATTATCATGTACCTATAGTCCCTCATCCATCTAATGTCCTAAAGACCGTATACCGGGTATAGTATTGTCAGACTCATACGGTTTTTACTCGAGTCTCGCTCTAATCGGATTCTCTCGAAGAACTCTTTCTCTCTCAATCTGAATAACCCTCGCTAAGGATTTGTCTAAGGAAGAACACATGAGATATTCCTCTCATAACATCGAGAGTGGATAATCCTCTATCGACACTTAATAGTCCTCATAAGGTTGGCTACCACTCTCGATAACTGGTTATGCTAGATCTAGAACCTCCAAATCTATAAGTCTAGTATCAAAGAGTGGAGTACTTATACAGGACATCCTTGATATCTCAAGTCTAAGGACCAAATACACCACTAGGACTATGATATCGCTGTCTGACAAAAAGGCATCATCAACCATCCAACATTCCGTAAGCGGATAAATTAATGAACTCATTCTCCAATGAGCACCTGCACTGTATCCTTAGTGTCCCCACACGAGCGGCTATGAGACCAGTTGCATCCATTATATGGACGGGTATACAGCATATCAATCTGTCCGGTTATCTCGATGTCCTTCTCGAGTAACCTATGACTAGGATTATTTAGGATCTATGTTTAAAAGTGAATCGATCTCATTATCGTGATCTCATTATGATCCGATTCTCATTGCATAGATCTATAGACATCATAACATATTCAAGCAATAGGTAATATAAAGTGATAAAATATCAAAATATAATAATAAAATAAAAAGACTGCGTGTCAAGTCATACATGTCATCACTCACGTGATTGGTTTGCAAGGCACCTATGACTAGCAATCTCCCAATTGACCTAAAGCCTATCAACTATGTGTCTGATCCCCATCAGACCCTTGTGACGCTAAAAAATAATTTGAGATAATGACTTTGTCAGTGAATATACAATGTTATCTTCGGAGGAACTCTTTCCACTCCTACATCTCCTCAGGACACGATCTCTTTGATCAGGTGGAACCTCCTCAGAACACTTATGATGAGACCTGGGTTTCATTTCTTGCGCAATCTCCCCATTGTTGTCATAATATAAGGTAATCGGCTCCTCGTTACCTAGCACGACTCCTATATCTGGGATTAACTTCTTCATCCAGACTTCCTCCTTTGCTGCCTCTACTGTAGCAATTTACTTCATCTCTGTGGTTGAGTCAGCAGTAGTATCTTGACTCTTCTAGCATACTGCCTCTCCATTCAAGGTATACATATACCCCAAATTCGACTTTCTATCATTGACATTGGACTAAAAACTCGAGTTCGTGTAACCTTCAATCCTGAGGCTACTACCTTTATATACCAGTAAAAGATCCTTAGTCCTTCTCAAGTACTTAAGGATACACTTTATTACTTTTCAGTACTCCAAGCCTGGATCCGCTTGGTACCTGCTCGTGACACTCAAAGCATGCGCTATATCAAGCTTGGTACATAGCATGACATACATGATAGACCCTATTGCTGAGGCATATGATATCCTATCCTTATTTGCCCTTCATTCAAAGTCTTTGGGGACATACTCCTAGAAAGTGATATCCTATGTCTCATCAGTATGAGTCATCTCTTGAAATTGTTCATGCCAAACCTTTTGACAATGGTATCTATGTACTTGGACTAGGACAAGCCAAACATTCTCTTGGATCTATCTTTATAGATCTGAATCCTCAAGATATAGGATGCTTCCCCTAAGTCCTTCATGGAGAAGTGTCTAGATAACCAATTATTTACTATGGGTAGCATTCCTACATCATTCTTAATGATCAGGATGTCATTCACATATAATACCAAGAAGCTTATAGTGCTCCTACTTACCTTCCTATACACATAAGGCTCATCTTCGTTCTTAACAAAGTCATAAGATTTAATTGTCTCGTCAAATCGTATGTTCCAACTTCGGGAAGCTTGCTTTAGTCCATAAATGGATCTAAGCAAACTGCTCACCTTATCAGGGCAGTCCTTGGACACGAATCCCTCGGGATGTATCATATATATCTCCTCCTCAATGTTGCCATCGAGGAATACGGTTTTCACGTCCATATATCATATCTCATAATCATAGTGTGCTACAATAGCCAATAAAATTTGGATAAATTTTAGCATGACTACGGTGAGAATGTTTCGTCATAGTCAATACCTTATCTTTGACGATACCCATTAGCCACTAGCGTTGCTTTATAAGTCTCACCTTTCTATTTACTTTGATCTTCTCCTTAAAGATCCACTTGCAACCGATGGGTACAATATCCTCAGGTTCATCAACTATGTTCCAAACTTTGTTGGAGTACATGGAATCTATCTTAGAATTCATGACTTCTTGCCACTTCTCGGAGTCTATACTCATAATAGCCTCCTCGTAGGTCTGAGGAATAATATCATCAACATCCTCTCCTCTAATATTGTAACATCCCATTAGTCTCATATCGGAAGTGGGCAATGTGTATGATTGGCTTATATGAGTCTGATGAGTATACTATGTTAACTCCCGCTTAATTATTTTGGTCCATGGTTGAAGGACCAAAATGAAGTTATTGGTCACTTGGCTCATTAGACCCGGGTCATGACATTTAATTCTTATTCAGAAGGTGTGAACTTAACTCAAAATTGATAATATTATAATTCAACAAACAATCCAGGATCTAATCACACATTTGAGGTCACTAAGAAAAACATTCAAGTCATTCACCTCTAAAATCCATAATTCACAAAACCTGTACAAATTCATAATTCACAAAACCTATGCAGTTTATAATCATACATCATGTCACTAGATGATTCTTAAAATCTAAAGCAAGAGGTACTTTTTAAATATTTACAGAATATATCAATATAGATTTATCGTTGATACACACAAAAGGAACTTATACAACATTAACATATCAAGTACGAAAGATTTGCCCCAAAATCTTCTAGCTTTTCACTGCCTCAACCCAAACTACATATTTTAGCAAGCGATAAGCTATCTTGAAAAATTTATATATCAACGAGGTGAGCATATAAAGCTCAGCAAGCGACTAATATATCCATAGCAAAGAGGATAGTTTTTAAACAAATAAGGTATCAAAAATACAAAGCAGAGATATAAGATGAAATAGAAGCATGTGTTGTTTGAATGCAGAATTATGATGTCATTTCGTTCGAAGCATGTTTTGTTCATATAATCGAGGAAAGGTAATTGGAGCATATCATTGACATAAGGAGCATATCCATGGTATATGGTAATTTCAAGGCATAAAAAAGACTTATAACATTTCGAAAACATATCAAAGAACAAAACATGAATAGAAGCTCAAATGTCATATGACGTTGCATTCATTTCATTCTTATCCAAAGCATGCATAGAAACATAGCCAAAGCTTTGGATATCATATCAAACACATAGAAGGTGAAGTAGGATCATAACATAATATAGTCCATCTATTTCTGAATGACCACCAAACATAAGTCTCCCATATCTGGGAGCTCTATCCACCCATGTCTGAGTGAAGTCAAAGGGGGCCGACAGAGCATCGTGGGCTCTAAGCATAACTCCCTTTACCATTTCTAGCAAAGGTTCACATTTATCCCATAAACACCAGAGTACAAAGGAACAATATGAACAATAATATTAGCATATATCGAAAGCACATGCGAAACAACAAAATATACATGTGCCTTTCGAGTCAATACGATGCAAACATAATCTTTCACAAATGTATTCAGATTTAAAAGGAAATAAAAGCAAGAACATACAAGGATTTCAAGTAATCACATATAGCTCAATTGAAATAAGAACGTCAGATGAATTCAATGTCTAAATAAATAAAACTGGAAGAGGCATATATCGAAAGCAAATGCGGAACAATGGGATGCAGCCTATATGAATCATTGTGATGCAAGCATAAACTTTAGATGATAGCTACAGGTGTACAAATAATTAAAAGAAAAAGTATATAAAAATTCAAGACAATAATGTAAAGCTCAACTGAAGTAAGGGTTTTTGCCAAAATCATTTTCCAAAGAGAAGAAACAATAAGAGGCGAAATCGACCAAAGCTCAATTCCGACAGAGGCAGATTGTATAAATTATTTGAATAATCAATTATAGTCCAATTTATACAAAATAGGTGTTATTAGAAAGCTTTGTCAATCTAGTTTTAGGCAAATCAAGATTTATAAGAATTAAAATTTACAACAGGGAGTTACAGATAATTTGGTAGCGAAAGGTCTAAAAACATTAGCTCTATTTTACTGAATCCATAGGGTCGATGAAAATAGATATTTTAGTTTACAATTATACTCCAAAATTTTCAAATTAGGTACATACCAAAAGAATTTTGAGTCCAGCTTCAAATAAATCATATTTTGCGTGAATCTAAGTTCTTAGCAGAAAGTTATAAGCAGTTAAGCAACAAGAGGTCAGGAATTACAGTCCCTATTTTTTGAAATCTATAGGGTTAATTGAAATAGAAGTCTTAGTAGATATTTAAACTCTAAATCATTTAATCTCAGTATCAAAATAAAGATTTTTGAGTCTACTTTCAATTAGAATAGGTTTTGCCTAAATCAGAGTTTATTATAAAAAGTTAGGACCGAAACAATGTATAGAGGTTAGATTACTAAAAAATTACAGATTTATGACTTTGTATCAAAATGAAAGAAGGTCTGGTTCTCGGTTAGAACACTTGTCTTAAAATAGTTTGAATCCCAAATGTGGGAAAATTGATGAAAAACCTCAAGCTCTTCTTCTTCTTCTTCTTCTTCTTCTTCTTCCCTTCTCTTCTCCAACTCACGTTGGCTACAGCTCTTATGTTTTGTTTTCTTTAACTTAAATCTGAATTTTTTATAAATAATATCAAACTTCTAATATTTACTCTTAGGTCCATAGCCATAAACTTTTAATATAATATCATTTAATATAAAACAATTATGAAATAATCCTCATATTTACAAATAAGAATTTACTAAATTTTCAAAAATAGGAGATGTTACACTCTCCTCTCCTTAAAAGAAAATTTTAGTCCTCTAAATTTATCATACCTCATTCTACGAAAAGATGAGGATAAACTTTCTTCATTTCTTTCTCAAGCTCCTAGGTTGTTTCCTCTCTAGAATGATATCTCCAGATCACTTAACCAGAGGGATGACCCAATTCCTCAAGATCTTTTCTTTCTTATCAATAATCTGAGTGGGCTCTTCCACATAAGATAAGTCTTTATCAATCACAATTGGCTCATACTTGATGATATGAGAGGGATCGGGTATATACTTTCTAATCATTGAAATATAAAATATATCATGGATATAGCACAACGATGATGGCAAGGCAATCCTATAAGCGGCAAAACCAATCCTCTCAAGAATCTCAAAAGGTCCAATAAATCTTGGGCTTAACTTTCCTTTCTTCCCAAATCTTACAACTCCTTTAGAAGGGGAGACTTTTAGGAATACAAAATCCCCGACTTGAAACTCAATATCTCGTCTTGTGTTATCAGCATAACTCTTTTGACGACTCTGAGCAGTCTTTAACCTTTTTCTTATAACTTGAATTTTCTTAGTAGTCTCTTGTATTTTGTCTGGTGCTAATAACTTTTTGTCACCAACTTCTTCCCAACATATTGGAGTTCTACACTTTCGCCCATATAAAGCTTTATAAGGAGCCATCTGAATACTTGAATGATAACTATTATTATAAGTGAACTCAATAAGAGATATATAACTTTATCCTATTCACCTTTCCAATCCATAACATAGGCTCGAAGCAAATCCTCAAGTGTTTGAATGGTTCTTTCTGATTGACCATCAGTTTGAGGGTGATAAGCAGTGCTAAACTTTACTTTAGTGCCCATAGGTTCCTGTAACCTTCTCCAAAATCTAGATAAAAATCTGGAGTCTCTGTCAGAGATGATCTCCTTTGGAACACCATGAAGTCTTACTATTTCATTGATATATAAATCTGCAAGCCTATCAAGAGAATAAGTTACATTGATTGGTAGGAAATATGTAGATTTCGTTAACCTATCAATGATAACCCAAATAACATCATGCTTTCTAGAAGTTCGGGGTAGTCCTGAAACAAAGTCCATGGTAATACATTCTCATTTCCATTCGGGAATATCTAAATGTTACAACAAACCTCCAAGTCTTTGGTGTTCTGCTTTGATTTGCTAACAAGTCAAACATTTTGAAACATATTTTGCAATCTCTTTCTTCATGCCTTCCCACCAATATTGACTTTAGAGATCTCTATACATCTTAGTGCTACCAGGATGCATGGTGTGCTTTGAATTATGACCTTCCCTCAGGATTTGATTTTTGATATCTAGGTCACTTGGAACATATATTCTATCCCCAAATCTCAATAGGCCATCCTTTGAAACTTGAAAATTCAGTTTCAATCCTTTTCTACTTCATTCCCTAAGCAGATTAGCGTCGATCTTATAGTTGTCCTTCTTTAATTTGTTGAATGAGATCATATTGCATTTGGATGGAGGCTATTAATATCATTGAGTTTTACCCTTTTCTCATAACATTCAAATCATAATTCTCTTCTAATAACTTCTATTACTTCACAACCAAAGTTGCCATAAAACTTATAGATTTTCTACTAAGGGCATATGCTACAACATTAGCTTTACCCGGGTGATAACGAATGGTACAATCATAATCCTTTAGAAGTTCTATCTATCTCCGTTGCATCATGTTTAATTCTTTTTGAGTAAAAATATACTTTAAACTCTTGTGATCAGTAAAGATTTCAAATATTCGCCTATACAAGTAATGCCTCCAAATCTTTAGAGCAAAAATAATTGCTGCCAATTCCAAATCATGAGTTGGATAATTTAGTTCATAACTCTTTAGTTGTCTAGAAGCATAAGCAATCACTTTCCCTTCTTACATCAAAACACATCCAAAGCCCTTTCTTGAGGCATAAGTATAAACTATAAATCCCTCATCACCACTTGGAATACTGAGAATAAGGGCACTAGTCAATCTCCTTTTTAACTCTTGAAAACTTTGCTCACAATCAACACCCCATACAAATTTCACATTCTTTTGAGTGAGTTTGGTGAGAGGTTGAGCGATTCGAGAAAATCCCTCCACAAATCTCCTGTAATAACCTGCCATGCCCAAGAAGCTTCTAACTTCTATTATATTTGTTGGTACTTCCCACTTAACTATAGCTTCCACTTTCTTTGGATCAACAGATATGCCCTTCCCTGAAATCACATGGCCTAAGAAAGTAATTTCATTCAACCAAAATTCACATTTGCTGAACTTTGCATACAACTTCTTTTCCCTTAGTACGGATAATATATTTCTCAAGTGTTCCTCATGCTCCTGATTACTCCTTGAATATACTAATATGTCATCAATGAATACAATTACATAACCGTCTAAGAATGGCTGAAATATCCTATTCATCAGTTCTATAAAAGCTGTAGGGGCATTAGTTAAACCAAAAGGTATTACTAAGAATTCATAGTGACCATATCAAGTTCTAAAAGGTATTTTTGGAATATCCTCCTTCAGGATCTTCAACTGATAGTAACCTGACCTTAGATCAATCTTGGAGAATACTTGTGCACCCTGCAATTGATCAAACAAATCATCAATTCTGGGTAGGGGATACTTGTTCTTGATGGTCACTTGATTTAATTGTCTATAATCAATACAAAGTCTCAATGTTTTATCCTTCTTCTTAACTAATAGCACCGGAGCACCCCATGGTGAAACACTAGGTCGAATGAAACCCTTATCTAATAGTTCTTGTAGTTGGTTTTTCAATTCCTCTAGCTCAAGTGGTGCCATTCTGTAAGGAGGCTTAGATATTAGGGTTGTCCCGGGGACCAAATCAATAGTAAATTCACCCTCTCTATCTGGAGGTAAACCAGGCAAGTCATCTGAAATACATCAGGGAACTCTTTGACCACTGTAATTTTATTTAGGTGAGTTTCTTGATTTGAATACTCCTTTACACACACCATATAACAAAAACAACCATTTTGCATAAAATGATAAGCTTGAAGTGTTAATATCAAGCAAGGAGGTAAATCATGCCTAATACCCTCAAAGTAAAATATAGGCTGATCTGGTATGCAGAAAGTAATTATTTTTATATAGCAATCAATACTAGCATGATAGGAAGATAGCTAATCCATGCCAAGTATAATATCAAAACCCTAGATCTCTAGGAGAATCAAATCAGCAAGAACTTCATATTCTCCGATAGAAATCAAACAAGATGGATAAACCAAGTTTGTTGTCAAAGAATCCCCAACAACAGTAGTTACACATAACATATAATCCAATGGTCTAGGTTGAATGCCTAAGTAACAAGCAAAGTATTGTGAAACAAAAGATAAGTTGGAACTAGGATCAAACAAAAGTTTTGCATTTCTTTTAGAAACATGAAGAATACCTTCAATCATTGATTTAGAGGCTTTGGAATCTTGTTCAGCAATATCATATACTCTAGCATGGGTTATTGACTTAGGAGGCAATGGCTCTTTCTTTTTGTTCAGTGGGCAATCTCTTACTTTATAATCTAACTTCCCGCAAGCAAAACAAGCTTCAGTCGTCCGAAAACATTGACTTGTTTCATGATTTAATCCGTATTTAGCACATGAATAAGTCCTCTGTGGTGGTTTTTCTTTCTCAAATCTGGACATCTTGACCCTCTTATAACTTGTTTCAGATTCATTCCCTCTCTTACTTTTGCTGATAAACTTCTTATCTTTCTTGTCCCTGATTTCCTGAATTTCCTCTAAGTCTCTTTCAATTATCAAAGCCCTTTCGACCACATCGGCATAAGCTTGGAGTTTTAATGCTGATATCTGACTTCTTATAGCTGGCCTTAGGCCCCTTTCAATTTTTTTTGCTTTTCTAATTTCATCATCAGTTATATGAGTGGCAAATCTAGAGAGCTCAGTGAATTTAGATTCGTACTTTGCAACCGTCAAATTTTCCTGGATGAGATCCAAGAACTCCAATTCTTTCCTCTCTCTAATGCAATCTGGAAAATATTTATCGTTGAACTTTTCTACGAATGCCTTCCATGTGATTGGCTCATATTTGATTTTAGAAATCCTTTTAATCATTCTCCACCGGTGCTCAACCTTTCCTTCCAACATAAATGCTGCAAGAGAAACCTTATGGTCTTCAGGGCAATTTAAGACGTCAAATATTTTCTCTATTTGCATCATCCACCGTTCTGCTACCATTGGATCAGGCTCACCACTAAAACTGGGAGGACTAAGCTTCTTAAATTGTTCAATTCCCAACCCAATTTGGTTTGATGTCCCTGTTCTATCATTTCTTCCTTCTTGGACTTGTTGTTGCATCACTTGTATCATAGTCTCCAGAGTTCTCATAATTCCACTCAATTGATCAACAGTAGATGCAACAAGAGAATTAGATGACCTCATCATCCTCACTCCCTAAAAACAACAAAAGAGAATTTTTTTTTTTTTTTATCAATCTCTGAATAAAAGTCACTAAACCTCTAAATTTTTGTATTGTGCATATAGCATATAAAAAAAAATCTTAGTCATCCTCAAATCATGCTCTGATACCACTCTGTCACGCCCTCCGAATTTAATTCTCATTCAGGAGGTGTGAACCTAACTCAAAATTGATAATATTATAATTCAACAAACAATCCAAGATCCAATCACACATTTGAGGTCACTAAGAAAAACATTCAAGTCATTCACCTTTACAATCCATAATTCACAAAACCTGTGTAGTTTATAATCACACATCATGTCACTAGATGATTCTTAAAATCCAAAGGCAACTTAACTAAACCATAACCACATCATAAATCCATAATTGTGAGAATCTATATAATTACAAAACCAACATGTACCACATGTTTATATCATTCATTATATAATTTTAACTTAACATTCCTAAAATCCTAACATGAGAGGTACTTTTCAAATATTTACAGGATAGATCAATCTAGATTTGTCGTTGATACACACAAAAGGAAATTATACAACATAAACATATCAAGTACGAAAGATTTGCCCCAAAATCTTCTAGCTTTTCATTGCCTCAACCCAAACTATATATTTTAGCGAGCGATAAGCTATTCTGAAAAATTTATATATCAACAAGGTGAGCATATAAAGCTCAGCAAGTGACTAATATATCCATAGCAAAGAGGACAGTTTTTAAACAAATAAGATATAAAAAATATAAAGCAGAGATACAAGATGAAACAGAAGCATCTGTTATTTGAATGCAGAATTACGATGTCATTTCGTTCGAAGCATGTTTTGTTCATATAATCGAGGAAAGGTAATTGGAGCATATCATTGACATAAGAAGCATATCCATGGTATATGGTAATTTCAAGGCATAACAAAGACTTATAATATTTCAGAAACATATCAAAGAACAAAACATGAATAGAAGCTTAAATGTCATATGACGTTGCATTCATTTCATTCTTATCCATGCATAGAAACATAGCCAAAGCTTTGGATATCATATCAAACACATAGAAGGTGAAGTGGGATCGTAACATAATATAGTCTATCCATTTCTGAATGACCACCAAACATAAGTCTCCCACGTCTGGGAGCTCCATCCACCCACGTTTGAGTGAAGTCATAGGGGGCC
>NC_088333.1:14650000-14712500 GCF_036884655.1 Musa acuminata AAA Group
TACTTGTTGTACCTTAACTTTTTTTGTTGCAATGGTTAATAATGCACAAAGAAACAAATTGCATGGTCACAAATTGCATTTTCATCAAGTAAATTAATTACTAATTGTATTGGCTTCATTTATGATTATAAATAGATTATATTTTCTTTTTTTAATTCCGAATGCCTATTCTATACCCTCTTTCTTCTTAAATAATATACTACACTAATTTTGTCATGGTACGTGTGATAGTTTCAAAAACGCAATGTCAACATAAACAAGACATCAACACAATAAAAGTATAACGGTATTCAATATGAACTGTTCTTATTAGGCGGACAACTAAGTGAAGATTTTGTAAGAGCAAACAAATATGCACAACATATACAATCACATATGCAACCAGTTCAACCATACCATCTACAGAAATCATGTAAGATGTATTTCATCATGATTGGTTTCAATAGCCGTTTAATTTTTAATATAGTTTATTCTTATACATATATACCAAAGAGAAAGAAAAATTATATTACCTTCAAAATATTAAGATCAATTGGCCACTCCTTAATTCTATCTATTCTATTGAGTCTAGGAAAATTTGCTAATCTAACTTACTGTACTCTTCAATGAGAAGAAGATAAAAGAAAAAAAAGAGATGAGAAGAAGAGAAATAGAATTGACATTCTCCTTAGTGGACTGATTAGATCATTTTCTAGCAGTCCAAAACTTTTCCTTATTTTCTTAGATATTAGTTATGATCATGTTACTCTTCTCTACAAGCTAGACTAATGTGTCTGTCACGAAGTTTTATGTATGTATCATGGCGTCACCGCTTTGAATTAGTATGCTACTGTAGAAATTCAAGCCGGCGACGGACCAAAGTTTTATGCCATAGGCGCTTCACTTGATGTTTTCCGGTGCTCAGGTGTTACGATGAACCAAGCAAGCACATGCTGCATCATCCTTTCCAATGGTGAAAGATGCCCCAAAAATCACTTCAACGCAGTGGAAGCTGTGGCATTTAATTAATGGTTGTCTTTTTGTAATGTTGCTGATGCATGTAATGGAATGTTCTTCACTACCACATACATATATTATGGTTCTCCAGCTGGATTATCAACAGGAGAGGGACAAAAAGCCTCATTTATTCACATATTGGACTTTTAGTGCCGTGAAATTTTTTTTTGATTTTATGTGATCGACATCTTTATTGCTAATTTATTTTGTAAATAACAATTGAACTATATCATATTATTTGTTTGAATATTTAGGTTATTTTAAGATAAAAATATATAACATTAATTTCTAATTCGTACTGTAAAATTGAGTTTAAGTCAGTACCATAAATATTTAGATTTGAAATTATTTATTCAATGATTTAATTAAAGAAGATCAATTGGCAAATATTTTTTATTTTACAACATTTTCAGAAAGATATTTGTACTTTACAACATTTTCTTGTTGCCCTTTCAAATAAAAATTTATTTTTGGAATAATCTAGTAATGGTAATATCAAATTTCCACTTTCATTTTAATTTATAATTTTTAATAAAATATTTTTTTTATTTTATTAAGAAATGCTTTTTTTTTTTTTCCGTTCATTCCCTTTGTAGGATTTGTTATAGTAGTCATTATATTTTATTCCTAAAGGAGTACAAACTAGAAATATAAAATATAGGAGTTACTTTGAGTATCTTCTTACTCGGTCTTAAATTCTCACCCATTTATTGATGATGCTTAGAGCTTTTGTAAAGTTGATAAGTGTCTAATATGTCTAAAAAAAATTACTTATCTTACTATCACTTCCTCTCTTAAGCTCACCGAGGTCAAGTGGGGCCTTCAATGATCTTAATTTTATTGATCGGGGCACGAGATAGCTAAAATATCGATATATTCTCATATAAAATTTATGTCTTCTATTAATTCTAGTTTAAATTTTATATTAAATTTGAGAATTATAGAAGTAAAAAAAAGAGAGTTTATCTACTTGGGTTAATAAAATATCTAAATTTAAATTCTAAATTTCTTTGCTTTAAGTGGTAAACATAAATAGAATACACAATTCTAAATTATTACACTAGAAATCTCATCACTCATAAGATCAATCTTTTAATCTGATATCATCTTTGGCTTTTCAAAATTTTATTCATATATATTTTTCCCAAAACAACGAGGTATACAAGAATTAGCATAAAATTTAACGTTTTAGCTTGTTATGAATTTTAATGAATGTTCTAACATGCATGCAAACTATTTGTTGTAAAAAGACATTTGTTTGATTTTTTTTTACTTTCATAAAATTTAGCATTATATGTTATGCTTATAATTAGTTATATCGATGGCTTGTATGATAATAACTTTGTCCAATATATTTCCTTCAAAGTTGTACATGTATTGTTCAATGCCTTAACTTTCTGGTCATAATTAGCCACTAGTATTTCTTATTTGTTATGAAAATAAACAGATTGGGATGTAAGAAATTTTCATGAAGCCAACTTGTGTTTCTAAATCATTGTAATAGAAACACAATAAAACTAATGCGAAAACGAAATAGCGTACCTCCAGCCATTGTCGCCAAGAATTTCTGCAGAGGTTTCTTCTTGAACTTTGGTTCTTCTCGACTCAGAACTCTCGCTTTAAATGGTGTAGGAAAGTCTTTCGCTTCAAAGAGATGATTGAGCCAAGGGACCAAAATCCTCATGTATATATAGATGTTCTCCCATCAAGAATATTTATCATCACCAACTCATAACGTTCAAGAATTAATTCAAATTTGTAACGTTTGGACCATAATGAAGAACTTAATGATATTAAATATTTAATTTAATAATAACGGTTTCATGCATAAAGAATAAGAAACTGAAATCATTTAAACCATAATAAATGAAGAAATTCATGATAATGAATTATGAATCTTAATGAGAATGGTTACGTTATTATTAAATAAGATATTTAATAATAACCGTTACATTCTCCCACTTGGTCCATACGTTTATCTTAATAATTTGAATTAATCTTTCTCGAACAACTTTCTTAAGAAATAAATACATGAATCATAGTAATAAGTCCTCTAAGAGCGAGTATTATCATCCATGTATCACGATGTATTTAGTTTCTTAATCTTAATGTGGTAATATTACTTTATGAATAAACCTTATGTTTATTCTTGGTCCAACAATAATATATTTTCTCAAAATAATGTGCACATAAATGAAAAAAATTCACAATATATAAGAGTTTCAATATCATTACAAAGTGGAACTAAGTCTCATTTTCTTTATATGATCCTTGAATTTTAGAGGTGGCATGCCTTTAGTCAAAGGATCAGCAATCATCAATTTAGTGCTAATGTGCTCAATGACCACTTTCTTTTCTTTTACACGTTCTCTTATGGCTAAATACTTAATGTCGATGTGTTTACTTCGACTTCCACTTTTATTGTTTTTAGCCATAAAGACAGCAGCTGAATTGTCACAGAAAATTCTTAATGGCCTAGAAATAAAATCCATGATTCTAAGCCTAGAAATGAAACTCTTAAGCCATACACCATGTGAAGTAGCCTCAAAGTAGGAGACAAACTCAGCTTCAATGGTAGAAGTAGCAGTCAAGGTCTGCTTAGCGCTTCTCCAAGAAATAGCTCCACCGGCCATCATAAAAATATATCATGATGTTGATTTACGAGAATCAACACAACCGGCGAAGTCTGAATCTGAGTAACCAATCACATCCAGATTGTCTGTATGTCTATACATAAGCATGTAATCTTTGGTTTCTTGTAGATACCTCATCACTTTCTTTGCAGCTCTCCAGTGGTCCATACCTGGATTACTCTGATATCGATCTAGCATCCCACAATAAATGCAATATCAGGTCTAGTACAGACCTGAGCATACATAAGGCTTCCTACGACAGAAGCATATGGGATGTTTTTCATTGATTCCCTTTCAAAATTGTTCTTTGGGCATTGGTTCAAATTGAACCTATCACCTTTCACAATGGGAGCAACACTTGGTGAACAATCCTTCATCCAAAATCTTTCTAAAAGTTTATCAATATAGGTTTCTTGTGATAGACCTAAAATGCCTCAAGGTCTATCTCTATAGATCTTAATGCCAATGACATAAGATGCTTCACCCATATCCTTCATGTCAAAATTTTTAGAAAGAAATTGTTTCACCTCATGCAGCAAATCCTTATCATTGGTTGCAAGCAAAATATCATCTACGTATAAAACAAGGAAACATATTTTACTCCCACTAACCTTCTGGTATATGCATTGATCCATGGGATTTTCAACAAATCCGAATGAAGAAATCACTTCATGAAATTTAAAATACCATTGGCGGGAGGCTTGTTTTAAGCCGTATATAGACTTCCTAAGCTTGCAAACCAAGTGCTCACCAACACTAGAGGAGAAACCTTCAGGTTGTTTCATATAAACCTCTTCCTCTAGATCTCCATTAAGAAATGCTGTTTTCACATCCATTTGTTGCAACTCAAGGTCAAAATGAGCAACTAATGCTAAAATAATACGCAGAGAATCTTTCTTAGATATAGGAGAAAATGTCTCCGTATAATCGATTCCCTCTTTTTGAGTAAATCCCTTTGCGACAAGTCTTGCCTTGTATCTCTCAATGTTGCCTAACGAATCTTTCTTAGTTTTAAAGACCCATTTGCAACCAATGGCCTTTGCTTCATTAGGCAACTCTACAAGATCCCAGACTCCATTGCTCATCATGGAATTCATCTCTTCTTTCATAGCATCATGCCACAAATTTGACTTTTTGCAACTCATGGCTTGTGAAAATATTTCAGGATCATTTTTTGCTCCAATATTATAGTCAGATTCTTATAGATATACAACATAATCACTAGGAATTGTTAATCTTTTATTTCTAGTAGATCTTCTTAATGTTGTACCAATGGTTCCTTGAGGAACTTGTGGTTCAACTAGTTGTTCAGGAGCTTGTTGTAATTCCTGAACTGCTTGATCTATTAGAATACTATCAATAACTTGTGGAATTTCAATGATTGGTTGTTCAGCACTAGTTTGTACTTGAGGAGTGCTATGAACTATAACCAATCTATCATTTGATGTGGAAGGTTGAGATTCTATATGATCATGTGCGAAAACTATATTCCTCAAATGATCGCTCCCACTAATCACATCATCCTCAAGAAATTTAGCGTTTCTTGATTCCACAATCCTAGTTGTGTGAGATGGACAATAGAACCTGTAACCTTTCGACTTTTCGGCATATCCAATGAAATACCCATTAACAATCCTCGGGTCTAGTTTTTTCTCTTGTGGATTATATATCCTAACTTCAGATGGACATCCCCAAACGCGCATATGTCACAAACTCGGTTTCTAACTTTTCCATAGTTCAAATGGTGTCTTTTGGACAGTCTTGGTTGGAACTCGGTTTAATATATACACAGTCGTTTTTAATGCTTCAGTCCACAAGAACTTAGGAAGATTGGAGTTGCTAAGCATACTCCGTACCATGTCCAATAATGTTCGGTTTCTTCTTTCTGCAACACCATTCTGGTCTGGAGAACCAGGCATAGTGTATTGGGCAATAATCCCATGTTCTTGAAGAAACTTAGCAAAAGGACTAGGTGCTTGTCCATTTTCAGTATATTTACCATAATATTCTCCACCTCTATCTGATCTCACAATTTTAATTTGTTTACCACATTGGTTCTCAACTTCAGCCTTAAAAACTTTGAAGGCATCCAATGCTTCATTTTTATTATGAAGCAAATATATATACATATATCGTGAGTAATCATCTATAAAGGAGATGAAGTATTTCTGACCATGTATGTCCATGTCTGGACAACATATATCAGTATGAATTATTTCTAATAAGTCTGAACTCATATTAGCACCCCTTTTGGACTTATTGGTCTGTTTTCCTTTAATACAGTCCACACAAGTCTTAAAATTAGTAAAATCAAGAGTACTAAGTACCTCATCTTTAACTAATCTTTTAATTCTCTCTATGGAGATATGTCCTAATCTCCGATGCCATAATATAGAGGAGTCCTCATTAATATTACACCTCTTAATGCCAGCGTGAACATGCATTGAACCTTGAGTATTATCATTTTGTAATAAAATACGGTAAAGACCGTCAAACAAAATACCATTCCCAACACAATCAGATTTATATAATAAACGAAATGATATGTCTTTAAAATTAAAGGAATATCCAAATGGTACGAGTCTGGAAACAGAAATTAAGTTTCGTGAGAAACTTGGTACATAAAATGTTCTTTCCAATTTTAAAACAAAACCACTACTTAAAGTTAAAATGCATGTTCCAATTGCTTCCACATGTGAGCCCCTCTTATTTCCTAATAAGATGCTTTGCTCACTTCCTGGCTTCCTTAAGTTTTGCATACCCTGCAAAGAGTTTGCAATATGGATTGTTGATCCAGAGTCAATCCACCAGGTGTTAATATTAACATTGACCATATTAGATTCATAACATACATATGAGGTTGGTTTACCTTTCTTTTCAAGCCATTGTTGGAATTTCGTACATTCCTTCTTCATGTGTCCCTTTCTTTAACAAAAGAAACACCTTGCTTCTTTCTTGATATCAGCTTGGGGTGGTATTTTACCTTTTCCCTACTGATAAGCTTTTTGATTGGCTTGATGTTTGTCAATTTTGTTCTTCCCGTGAGTGGTTACCATCAATGCACTCTCACCCAATTCTATTACTAGCCTCTCTTCTTCTTGAATACACATGGTCATTAATTCATTAATTGACCATTTGTCCTTATGTGTATTGTATGAAATTTTAAAAGGGCTATATTGAGGTGGAAGGGTGTTCAGAATATAGTGCACTAGGAAGGATTCTGACATATTAACCTCAAGTTTCTTAAGTTGAGCCGTAATATCTCGCATTTGCATTATATGCTCACGCACACCCTTTATGTTGGTGAGTCTAAGGGATGAAAATTTCATTATAAGGGTGCTTGCTAGTGCCTTATCCGAAGTGATGAATTGTTCATCGATAGCCTTTTGCAAGTCTCGGACATTTTCATGCTGGTCAACAGAACCACGTTTGCCAGCGGTTATCTTAGTTTTGATAAACATCACGCTGAGCCGATTGGATCGCTCCCGTCGCTCATATAACGCGATCTCAGTTAGAGTGCTGGTATCAGTGACTATAGGTGGTTCGTCTTTTCTAATAGCATAATCAATATCCATCCACCCTAAATGGAGGAGAACCCTCTCCTTCCATATCTTATAGTTATCACCACTAAGTTCGGGAATATCACATCGAATATAAAAAAAATTAATAGTTTAAGAAACGGCATAAAATCAACCATGCTTATGTCAAAATTTGAAGTTTAATAGACTAGCTTACATGTTATACCAATGTGAAACATGCCAAAAATATGAATCTCATGACATAAAAATTGCTTGTGGGCTAAATTCTTAATTCAAATAGATTCATATGGTCTTTAAGATAAAACTATCAAATTATATTCCAATTCATAATCCGGGTAAATTATGAAAATAATATGATATTTTATCCTGATTAATTATATTAAATATAATAAAAGATCCTGCGGGATAACAATTATTATACGAAATATAATCAATCATAATATGATGTCTAATTACTTATGTGATCCTTATTTTAACTTTATATATAATTTTAATTAATTAAGGATGCTGTGGCTAATTCTTAATTAATTAAGATTATATGGATCACTAGACATTTTAAACATAAAAAAATTGCTCATAAATATAATTTAATATAACTAAATATGCATACATAATATGAGCATTTTACCGACTAAAAATGTTGAAAATGATATTTCCTCATGATTTTCAATAAAATATATCAACAAGTTTCCAAGAAGAAACCAAAATCAAATCATTTTCATGGCATAAAAATGAAAACTTTTTCATATCAAGGCAGAGGTCATTCGGCTCTGATACCAAATGTAAGAAATTTTCATGAAGCCAACTTGTGTTTCTAAATCATTGTAATAGAAACATAATAAAACTAATGTGGAAACGAAATAGCGTACCTCCGGCCATTGTCGCAAAGAATTTCTGCAGAGGTTTCTTCTTGAACTTTGATTCTTCTCGACTCAGAACTCTCGCTTTAGATGGTGTAGGAAAGCCTTTCGCTTCAAAGAGATGATTAAGCCAAGGGACCAAAATTCTCATGTATATATAGATGTTTTCCCATCAAGAACATTTATCATCACCAACTCATAACGTTCAAGAATTAATTCAAATTTGTAACGTTTGGACCATAATGAAGAACTTAATGATATTAAATATTTAATTTAATAATAATGGTTTCATGCATAAAGAATAAGAAACTGAAATCATTTAAACCATAATAAATGAAGAAATTCATGATAATGAATTATGAATCTTAATGAGAACGGTTACATTATTATTAAATAAGATATTTAATAATAACCGTTACATGGGATGGTTTCTATTTCTTTCTTTCCAATTATATAACTTTAATATTTTTATTTATTGATTGAGTAATAATATAGTGAAATAATGTTGTATACTTAATAGATGAAAGCCACATGGTTTCCAAAACAAAGTGACAACACAAATAAGGCATCAACAAAGCTGATATTTCCAGAACGATATCCTACAAGAATTGTTTTTATCAGGCAAATGAAGAACAAGGATCTAATAAGACAAAAATGTTTTCACACCAAATACAATCATGTATGCAACTACTGATGGAGCTTCTCATGTAGGATATACTTCATTATTATTGATTTTTTTTTATAATAGTTGAACTTGTAATTTGATTTGTTCTCTCTCTTACAATATCATCAGCCTCCATAAGAAAGAAAATACATGAGTTAAATTAGTATGATTATTAACTTTATAAGATACATGAGTTATTAAATATTAACAAAATAATTATAATATATTTATGTAGACATACATATATATTTGAATTGATTCTATTTAAATTATACAATCCAATGATTCTATAATCAGATCCTTTGATTCTTCTATGTAAGAAAGCAAGTTTGACAACTTTGATATGTTGTGTCAAACCATATCAAATTGGTTTGTTTTAAGCTCTCAACATTCCTATTAGTAATTTGATTTGTAAATATCGATTAAATTACATCAAACTATAGTAAAATTATTTGTTTAAATATTTAAGTTATTTTAATATAAAAATATATAATATTAATTTTCATCTTATATTATTGGTTCAGTTGAGTTTAAGCCAATTCCACAAACATCTACATTTGAATTTGTTTACTCAATGGTTATATATAAAGAAGACCAATAGGATAAATATTTTATGTTTCATAACATTTTGGATTTTCTTTTTAACTTTTAGTAGCAATAATCCTTGTACTTATATTCCTTAAGTAGAAGTACAACAAGGACCTTGAAGAGTCCCGATGATGTGAACCTATAAGATGAAGTGTGTGAATGATGGAGATGTTTTCAGTATCTTCTTACTTCATCTTGGAGTCTCATCTGTTGATTGATGATCTTAAAGTACTTGTGAAGTTGATAAGAGTCTAATATATTGAGAAAAATTTATAAATAATAAAATAATTATTTCAACGATCTTGATCTCCAATGATAGAAGCATCATATAGCCATCTATTACGATTAATATGACACTAAGAGAGGGAGTGAATTAGTATAGTAAAAAAATCAACGGTTTGAAAATTTTCGTTCGATAAAAGCTTGTATCGGAAATGTGAGTTTAACTCGAAAGAGTTTGTAAGCATATAGAAAGTAATAAGTAAGTAAGGTAATTTACAATATAAATGAAAAGCATGAAAGAAATTGAAATCAATTTTTATAGTGGTTTAGTCGTCGTGACCTACATCCACTCCTGATTCCTCTTCACTCGAGACCACCAGCTTCCACTACCGGTTTTACTTCAATAGGTGAAGATCAACTATCATTTTATACTCTTTCTCATTTTTATAAGTTTAAGAGATAACTCTTACAAGCCTCTCTTTCTTAGACCTCACTTCTCCCTTTAGATGAACTTCTAAATACCAGGAAGAAGTGATCCTAAATCCTAAGAGAGTTTCCCAATTTTTTTCAAGCATTCTTTCCCCCTTTTTCAACTTGATTTCATGCTCAATTCTTACTTATCTATAAAGGGGTATTTATAAATCCAAAATGACTTCAAATTTGGAGCCTGAAAGTGTCTCATCCCTGATTTTTGGGGTACTAGCGGTACCACCGCCTATGTTGGGGGATACCACCCCCTAGTCTGGTAGTACCATCGCTTGGGAGATTATGTCTGGGCGGTACCACTGCCTAGACTAGCGGTACCACCGCTTAACACTGGGCGATACCATCGGCTAGTCTAGCGGTACTACTGCCTGACATAGTCTTGGAGATTGTGTCTCATAGACTGAGCCACTAGTGGTGCCACTGCTTGGACTAACGGTGCCATCGCCTGACCCAACTTTTGGGTCATTGAATGAGCATTTCTCTTTATCCATAATAGTCCCACTTTGGGCCTAATTGGCTCCTAATTGAGTTGACCTAATTACATTCTAAACTAACTCAATTAAACTCTAAACTAACTGGATTTAGATATAATTGATTACAAGCGAATCCTATGTTGTCCGACATGTCATTAGTTCATCCGACACTTTGTCTGATCCTTTGGTGCATCGTCATCTCCTTTAGTGTATTGCCCAATCAGTATGTTGTCTTCTCGCAACTATTGAATCTCAGATTTTGATGATGAGATCAATTATCATTTGTTATCTAATCCATATGTTGAGATAAGTGTGTAGGATTAACTACGATGAAAGTAAGACATGCAGTAGGAGTTGCGTCGGAGTCAAGACTATGATCACGTTGGGAGTTCGAGAGCTTGACGGAAGTCCGGACGGTCGTCGGAAGTCCTGCGGGAACAAATCTGAGAAGTCCAGGAGCTTGCCAAAAGAAGCTCGTCAAACCTCGGCAAGTGGATCATCGCAAGTCCAGGAGTTTTGCCGGAAGTCCGTAGGAGCATCGTCGGAGGACCGTCGGATATTCGCCAGAAGTTCACCGAAAGCTCGCTGGAAGAAGCGATTGACGCACCGGAGCAAGCTGTAGTAAAAGTCTTAAGAATTATCGTTGTTAGTACTATGATTAAGTGAGAATTGGGAGGTGATCCCATTAACTTAATCTAGGGGCAATTGGGCCCTTGAAAGAACAAGATTGGGCCGAATGGATCAGCCCATTCGGACCTAGATCTCTCTCCCAGAGGTGGCACCGCCTGGGTCGGCGGTGGCACTGCCCAGGGCTCGGTCTCCGAGTTCTGGCTGGGCGGTGCAACCGCCTCTGACAGCGGTGCAACCGCCCAGGGCTCGGTCTCTGAGCTCTGGCTGGGCGGTGCAACCGCCCTAGTCAGGCGGTGGCACCGCCTGAGCTCGGTCTCCGAGCTCTGCCAGGCGGTGCAACCGCCCCTGACAAGCGGTGGCACCGCCTAGAGGCTCAGTCTTCGAGCCCTGTCAGGCGGTGCAACCGCCAGACTCCGGAATTCCAGGAGATGACAGATTTGAGCTCCAAATTCAAACTGGTTTGGAGCCTATAAATACCCCTCCAATCCCTGGGTAAAATATACAAGCACAGAGAGATTAAAAGAGAGAAAACACTGCTGCAATCTCTAGAATTTCCCTCCTCTAGCTTAAGTGTTAGAATTCTGTTTAAGAGAGAAGAGTGAGTGCTTGTAAGGGTTGTCTCCTAAACCCAGTGAAAGGAGAAGAGGGGTGTAAGAAGGAGGTTGATCTTCGCCTGGTAAAGGAAGATCATTAGTGGATGCCGGTGGCCTCGACGAAAGAGGAATCGGAAGAGTGGATGTAGGTCACGATTGACCGAACCACTGTAAACTCCCATCTTCTCTGGTTTGCATTTACTTTGAGCTGATTATCCTTACTGCAAACCTCCTTCATAGCTTACTGTCTTCTGCGCTTTTACGATTGCGTTTCTAAGCTCAATATTTTCCGAATCGTGTTTAGACATAAATCGATTTTCTCGTACGAACATCATATTTCAGTTTGCGCTTACATTCTGATTTCTATCACAACAACAAACTACCTTAACAGATTCGTTTTAACTGCCTCTTGCCTAATCACAAGTTAAAGTGATTTACGAATCAAATTTTCTACTGAAATTGGCTTTGTCGTACGAACTCAGTTTTAAACGTAGAAAGTTTTCCGCTGCACTAATTCACCCCCCCCCTCTTAGTGCTCTTGATCCTAATAATTGGTATCAGAGCTCAGTTAACTGTCAAACGGATTAAAACCCAAGAGAGATGGCTTACGCCGGAAATCAAGAGGGTCATTCTATTACACGTCCACCCATGTTCAATGGAACGGACTACACCTATTGGAAGACCCGAATGAGGATCTTCCTTATTTCGATGGATTTTGAACTTTGGAATCTTATTGAAAATGGTTTTTCAAAATCTTCTCTTCCAATGATCGAATGGAATGAATTGGAGAAGAAGACTTTCGCTCTTAATGCAAAGGCTATGAATGCCTTATTTTGTGCGCTTGATAAAAATGAGTTTAATCGTGTTTCGGTTTGTGAAACCGCATTTAATATTTGGCATACACTCGAAGTGACTCACGAAGGCACAAGTAGAGTGAAAGAGTCAAAAATCAATCT
Source organism: Musa acuminata AAA Group (assembly GCF_036884655.1). Taxonomy (NCBI): domain Eukaryota; kingdom Viridiplantae; phylum Streptophyta; class Magnoliopsida; order Zingiberales; family Musaceae; genus Musa; species Musa acuminata. The sequence goes on from NC_088333.1 coordinate 14,662,641, forward strand.
TTTGATACACTCTTTCGAACTTTTTCGAATGAAACGGGCGACATGTACACCCGTTTCAAGGATATCATCAATGGTCTAAAAGGACTCGACAAAAGTTTTTCGGATTTTGAGCTTGTAAATAAGATTCTAAGATCCCTCCCTAAGAGTTGGGACCCTAAAGTCACTGCTATTCAAGAGGCTAAAGATTTAAGCAACTTCCCTCTTGAAGAACTAATCGGGTCATTAATGACTTATGAAATGACATGCAAAGCTCATGAAGAGCAAGAAGACATCATTCCAAAGAACAGGAAGGATATGACACTTAGAACTTTAAATGACCACTTGAGAGAAAACTCAAGTGATGATGATTGTGACGATGACTGGGCACTTCTAACAAAGAAATTTAAAAAATTCATTAAGAGAAACAAATTTAAAAATGACACAAAAAATAAACTTGAACCCAAAAGGAACCAAGTTATTTGCTATGAGTGCAAAAAGCCAGGACACTACAAGAGTGATTGTCCCCAAGCCAAGAAGAGAACATCAAAGAAGAAGGCGCTCAAAGCAACATGGGATTATTCGAGCGCATCCGAAGAAGAGGAGTCCAACACCGAGCAAGTTGCTCATTACGCCTTAATGGCTATCGGAGAGGAGGTAACAAATTTAATTGATGCAGATTTATCATTTGATGAATTATTAAATATCTTCCATGATTTATTTGATGAATGCAAGATTATTAGTAGAAAATACAAATTGCTAAAGAAGGAGCATGATAGTCTTAATTGTGATTTCGATAAGTTAAAGACTGAATATCATGATAGTTTAGGCTCTTGTATCAAATGTCATGATCTAGAAACTATCCAAAAGCAAAATTTGCTACTCATGGATACCTTGAAGAAATTTGAGGTTGGTAGCAAGTCTTTGAACATGATCCTTACAAACAAGGGTCACGTTCCCAGGGGAATCGGATTCGTGAGAAATTCTCACCAAAATCCAACAACCTTCATAAAAGGCCCTATCCTACATGTTCAACACCAAAGCAAATGCAACTTTTGTTGTAAGCATGGGCACAAAACGTATTATTGTCCATTCAAGAAAATTAATTCGAACAAATTAATTTGGTGATAGCAGGTAATTAAGTGCACCCATTATAGAGTTGAGTAACCCAACAGCTGACTCAAATCAAGTAACTTAACTCTACACTACTTACCCTAATGACTCTAAATTCATAGCATTGCTTCTCTTTTGCTTCCTTATTCCTGACTTCACTCACCCCTTTATTAATAGGGTTTCAGAATATTGGGGCAGGAGTGGAAGAATATTGGCACGTTTCTCTATACTCAACTGGATACAACACTGGAACTTAACTTTCTACCCAATTGACATGAGCACCCCGTCCCGTAACTCCCATAAGCTGCTAACACACTTTGTCCTGGCATCCCTACCCTATAAAGTACTGTATTATAGCCCTTGCTTTGCTTATTTACCTGTTCTTGTACCGTTGCTTCAAACCGGCTTACAGCCCTTAGCACCACTCCCTAACGCGCCGAGTCAAACATTCATTCCATCTTTCTCGTCTTATAACCTATGTTCAATGACTCTTATGGGATCTAATATAGAATTCCGTAAACTTAGACATTGCTTCAAAACTCACTCCAGACTCCTGACTTAAAGATTGCTTCCTATCCCTAGACTAAATCAAATACTCCTTCCTTTATTGCCCTTGCTCTTGTTGCTAGCTCCAACAAATTCCATTGCTTGCTCTCTAAATCATATTATTCCAACAAATTCCAATGCTTGCTCTCTAAATCATATTATTGATTCACCCCGACTCAAGCACAAGGGAATAACCTAGGGCCAAGCAACGTTGTACAAACACATAACAAGTAAGGAACTCATCAAATATGTAAATTGCAGTTGTTACTAATAGCAGATAAGATTTTTTCAATTATATGAGGAAATCTCTCTACTATATTGAGGGAAATCCTCTATTCTATTGAGAAAAATTCTTTCTCCTAATCTGTATAAATAGGAGAGGGACATATTAATGTATTCAAGCAAAAATTTCTTCATTAAAGTTTCTTCAATACAGCTTATTATCTTCTATTCTTTCCTATATGGTATCAGAACATGTGAGATGAGCGAGGCTCCACGGCCATTGAAGCTTGCCATTCACCACATCCCTTGCCTTTGTTGTAGTATCATTATAACATTACTGTAGTTTCTTCCTCTACTACGGCTTCTTCCTCTGTTATAGCATTGCTATAGCTTTCTACATTGTTGTAGCTTTTTCCTCTACTGTAGCCACCGTCGTCGTCGCCGTCGCAACCATAGTAATAGTAACAATAACAACAACGATCTACTCTTGCCCTACTCACAAAGCCTTTGGCTCGTAAACTGTTTGCTTTGCATCAATCCAAGATTGGTATCCTTGATAGGAGCACCATCTTCGGGGCATGATAGCAGATAAGATTTTTCCAACTATATGAGGAAATCTCTTTATTCTGTTGAGGAAAATCCTCTATTCTGTTGAGGAAAATTCTCCCTCCTAATCTGTATAAATAGGAGAGGGACAGATTAATGTATTGAAGCAAAAGCTTCTTCAATAAAGCTTCTTATCTGACGAGTTATGAGTAAGTAAAGAAAGGTGCTCGTTACCAGGAAACTATCCTTAAAGCTTCTAAGCCAACATAGGAATTATCTTTAACAAGCGATTCTATAAGGCAACTTTGGCTAAGGTAAGAGCAATCAGTCTATTCAGCTGCTTCCTTTCGCACCCTAAGAGAAGAGATTCTTTCTTTCTATCTGGTCTTGCCAACATCACCGCTTGCAGAACCCCAAACCAGTACTTTATTATGATCCTGATCAAGATCTTGAAATCACTTCTGCTGCTTACTTTCGAACTAAACTTATACTACTTTCTATACTTCTCTTGCAACAAACAGTAGGACCTGGACCTGGGAATACTTAACGATGAAGCCAACCTGAAGCTTCCTTATAGCTTGTAGTTCTGTTCGTATCCCTTTTATATCCTCAGCGATCTGTGTGAGGAGTTGGATTTGTGTGTTGTGCTATTTAATCACAGCTGCTTGGTGGCTAAGTGTTCCCGGGTAATCGTTTGTTTTGAGAAATCCTAAACGTGATCCTTCTATGGTATTTATCCTTTTAGTTTCGTGTTCCTTTTAAACGTGATCCTTCTATGATCCTTCTATGGTATTTATCCTTTTAGTTTCGTGTTCCTTTTAAACGTGATCCTTTTAGTTTCGTGTTCTCAAGGAACATTGCTCTCTTAGCTACAAAGACTTTTGGTCCTCGAGATGATAGAAATAATACCCACAAGTTTCCTTGGGATATCCCACAAATTTGCATCGCTCTGTCCTTGATTCTAACTTATCGGGGTTGTCTCTTTTAACATTTGTAGGGCAGCCCCAAATCTTAACAACCTTAAGATCAGGCTTCTTCCCTTTCCATATCTCATATGGTGTAGACACTACCGACTTAGTTGGAACTCTGTTCAGAAGGTAAGCTGCGGTTTATAGGACATATCCCCAGAATGAGATGGGTAGGTCAGCGAAACTCATCATGGACCGTACCATATCTAATAATGTACGATTTCTCCTTTCAAAGACACTATTGAGTTGAGGTGTATAAGGAGGTGTCCATTGGGATAATATCCCATGGTCCTTGAGGAACTGAGTGAACTCTATACTTAAGTACTCACCTCCTCGATCTGATCGAAGAGTTTTGATACTCTTTCTAGTCTGGTTCTCCACCTCATTCTTATACTCTCTGAATTTCTCAAAGGCCTCAGACTTGTACTTCATTAAGTACACATATCCATACCTTGAGAAATCATCAGTAAATGTAATGAAGTAGGAGTAACCTCCAATGGTATGAGTTGACATGGGTCCACATACATCACTATGTATGAGTTCCAACAACTCAGTGGCTCTCTCTCCAGTTCCACTAAATGGAGAGTTGGTCAGTTTTCCACGAATGCAAGACTCACAAGTTGCATATGACACATAGTCGAATGGATCTAGATATCCATCATTTAGCAACTTTTGAATCCTTCTTTCATGGATGTGACCTAGCCTACAATGCCACAGGTATGCACTGCTCAACTATCTCGTTTCCTTTTGGACACATTTACATTCATGATATGTGGAGTGGTGTCTAATATAAATAAATCATTATGCAATGTTCCTTTCATAATGATCTTATCATCTAATAATATCGAACAACTATTGTTCTCAAAAACAAATTTATATCTACTAACTGTTAAACATGAAATGGAGATAATGTTTTTTGATAATAGAAGGAACAAAATAACATGCATCTAATGTAATAAAAGCTCTACTAGGCAGATGTAGGGCGACCTCGCCAACAGCTACTACAGTAACTTTTGCTCCATTACCCATCTTGAGGTCCATCTCGCCTCTCTCTAGTCTCCTAGGCCTTGCCAGAACCTGCAATGAATTGCATATATGATAAGCACTACCGGTATCCAATACCTATATGTTATCATAAGAGTCTGACAAATTGAGACTGATCATGAATGTACCTGAAGCTTTATCAAGCTTTTGTTTCGCCCTTTCTGCAAGGTACTCTTTACAGTTTCTCTTCCAGTGCCCATCTTTACCATAGTGGAAGCACTGACCTTTGTCCTTTGCTGGGTCTTTCTTAGCAACCTTTGCTTTACCTGGTTTGACCTTGCCCTTTCCCTTCTTAAGGGACCTTTCTGCTTTCCTTTTCCTTGTGGTCTCACTAGTGTAGAGAACTGGCTTCTCTTTCTTGATAGTACTCTCTACCTCCCTCAACATATTGAGAAGCACTGGGAGAGTCACTTCAAGCTTGTTCATATTAAAATTCATTATGAACTGTGAAAAGGAATCTAGTAGGGACTGAAGCACAATGTCCACACACAAGTTATCCTCTAGGACCATTCCTAGACCTGTGAGTTTCTCTATCCACTCAATCATCTTTAGGGCATGGTTCTGAACCGGTGTCCCCTCAGTCATCCTAGCGCGGAAGAGGCTCTTAGATATCTTATATCGCTGAGTCTTTCCCTGTTCCTCAAACAATTTGCGGACATGTAGGAGAATGGATCTGGCATCCATCTTTTCATGTTGTCTCTGTAACTCAGGAGTCACAGAGCCCAACATATAGCACTGAGCAAGAGTGGAGTCATCAATGTACTTCACGTAGCGAGCGATCTCATCCTCGTTTGCCCCTTCTTCGGGCGCAAGCATCACTGTATCAAGGACGTACACGATTTTCTCCGCTATGAGAACAATTCTCAAGTTACGAAGCCAATCCGTATAATTTGGACCAGTGAGGCGGTTGACATTAAGTATGCCACGTAAGGGATTTGAAAGCGACATTTTCTGAAAATAAAGATGCAGCAGAAATGAATAACATGCAGATTTTGCAAGAAATAAACTATCAAGATATGAACTTTTATCTTAACATGCTCCCACTATTTTACTAACGAGTCACGCGACACCCTCAACATGTGAAACGGAAGTCTCCGGCAGACTTCTAGTGGGGATCAGGATCTAATCAGCGTCTTAGTGTAACCTCGAGGGACTCGACCAATCACACTAAGCCTAAAAGGTAGGCAACTCTTGTCGATCACAACTCCTTGTGATTCCCGTCTTGTTCGGCCTCCGAATCACCATGGCCTCGAGGGACTCGACCAACCATGATGCTCGGTTAAGTCAACACCTTCGTTACAAGATGAGTCTGATTTGATGATATACCTGTTAGGATCGAGAGCACTAAGAGGGGGGGGGGGTGAATTAGTGCAGCGGAAATCTTACAGCAATTTAAAAGCTAAAGCTGCGTTCGTCCGATAAAAAATGATTTCGATATAAAAGCAGAATCACAGTGCAGTTTGTGTCTAAGCGCAGTTTTGCGTCTAAGCGCAGTTTGCGTCTAAACACAGTTTGCGTCTAAGCGCAGTTTGCGTCTAAGCACAGTTTGCGTCTAAGCGCAGTTTGCGTCTAAACGTAGTTTTACGTCTAAACGCAGTTTTACGTTCAAACGCAGTTTTACGTCAAAACGCAGTTTTACGTCTAAACGTAGTTTTACGTCTAAACGCAGTTTTGCGTCTAAACGCAGTTTTGCGTCTAAACGTAGTTTTACGTCTAAACGCAGTTTTACGTCTAAACGCAGTTTTGCGTCTAAACGCAGTTTTACGTCTAAACGTAATTTTACATCTAAATGTAGTTTTGCGTCTAAAAGCAGTTTTGAACCTTGAAAAGCGTTTTACGTAGAAAGCAATTTGCAGTTATAAATGGAATCCAAATGTAAGCGTAAACCGCAGTGTGAAGATCGTACGAAAACACGATTTACGTTTGAATGCAGATTCTGAAAGATCAGAGCTTAGAAACTCGTTCGTAAAGGCGCAGAGGGCAGTAGCAATGTAGGAGGTTTGCAGTAATGATAAAGTGCTCAAGGTAAAAGCAAACCAGAGATTTAGAGTGGTTCAGTCAGTCTTGACCTACTCCACTTTTGGCTTCCTCCTCCGACGAGGTCACCGACGTCAACTAGCTGCCTTCCTTCAATGGGCGAAGGCTAACTGCCCTTTTACAGTTTCTCTCCTTTTGACAGGCTCAGGAGACAACCTTTACAGATCCTTTCTCTCCTCTCTTTACAACTCAAGACTTGAAGAACAGAAGGAGGAGAACTTTAGGACTTTACACAAATTTGAGCTCTTAGAATCACTGAAAAGATCAAGAATTCGGTGTGGATCTGTATCTTTTCAGTGCTGAATGGGTGGGGTATTTATAGGCCCCAACCTAGTTCAAATTTGGAGCTCAAAACGATCAAATCGATCAAATCCCAGAATTTTGGGATCAGGCGGTTGCACCTCTTGACTGGAGAGGTGGCACCGCCTGGCAGAGCTCGACGACTGAGCTCAGGCGATTGCACCTCTCTGCCAGAGCTCGAAGACTGAGCTTGATGGTTGCATCGCCTGGCAGAGCTCGAAGACTGAGCTCAGTGGTTGCACCGCCTGGCAGAGCTCGAAGTCTGAGCTCGGTGGTTGCATCACCTGGCAGAGCTCGAAACTGAGCTCAGGCTGATGCACCTCTCTGCCAGAGCTCGAAGACTGAGCTCGGTGGTTGCATCACCTGGCAGAGCTCGAGACTGAGCTCAGGCTGATGCACCTCTCTGCCAGAGCTCGAAGACTGAGCTCGGTGGTTGCACCGCCTGGCAGAGCTCGAAACTTGAGCTCTGGCGGTGCTACCTCTTGACAGAGGAGGTTGCACCGCCCAGTCTAGCTCGAAGACTGAGCTCTGGGCGGTTGCACCTCTTGGCTGGGGCGGTTGCACCGCCCAGCCTCGCAGCCCTGGCGGTTGCACCTCCTGGCTGGGGCGGTTGCACCGCCCAGCCTCGCAGCCCTGGCGGTTGCACCTCCTGGCCTAGGCGGTTGCACCGCCTGGTGCAATCAGGGTCCGAATGGTTCGCTCCATTCGGCCCAATTTGAATCTTTTCAGGGGCCCAATTGCCCCAAGATTAAGCTAATGGGATCACCTCCCATTTTCAAGCTTAATCATCGTGCTAACTACGATTAACTCTAAGACAACTTCTGCAGCTTTGCTCCGATGCGTCAATCGCTTCTTCCGGCGAGTTTCCGGCGAACTTCCGTCGATCATCCGATAAACCCTCGGTGATCCTTCTGCGGACATCCGGCATACTCCTGGACTTTGTGACGATCCACTTGGCGAGTTCCGACGAGCTTCGCTTGGCAAGCTTCTGGACTTCTCGGATCTGTTCTCGCTGAACCTCCGACGACCGTCCGAACTTCCGTCGAACTCTCGAACTCCCAACATGATCATGATCTTGACTCCGGCGCAACACCTGCTGCTTGTCTTACTCTCATCGTAGTTAATCCTGCACACTTATCTCAACACATAGATTAGATAACAAATGACAATTGACTTCATCATCAAAATCCGAGATTCAACAATCTCCCCCTTTTTGATGATGACAATCAATTGATAAAGGAGTTGTCCTTAACTCCCCCTATCTATATGCCATAGTTGAGATAAGTCAACCTTGAATTCAAGACCAAAGAATTCAAGTGACATATTGATAAGTTAGATCAGTTAAACTTATCAATGCTCCCATCATGATGCCCATCATGATGTATCTCTTCAAGAATGATGTCAAGGCATGACATACATCATCAAGTTTGTATGATAGTGTTTGTAACTATTCATCATGTAATCATATAAAGCTACGAAGGACTTTTTACATGATGCACACATTTGAGATTTTCTAACAAGTTTGCATTTTCTTCACAATATAGAATATCAAATCAAGACATGATGCAAACTATAGCACATGTTCACATATCTCTTGGTGATGCAAGGATGGCATAACTATAACATTGTTTATAGCATCACTCAAGTATTTACAACTATGACATAGACATGATTATGGCAGTTCAGCTATGACATAGTGTTTATCAATTCATATGTTTCTCCCCCTTTGTCATCAACAAAAAGCATGATAGCATTATCAAGCACATAAAGGAAGTCATGACACATATAATACTTTGAATATCTCTTTATTGTTTGTTGCTTGAAGGAGGAAAGTCATTTTTCAAAAAGTTTTCATAAGAGTGTACAGGAAAATCCCATTTTTAGCATACAAACCGAAAAATGAACTTCTTACATGCATTTGGTTAAAAATATTTGTCACATAATTTGCAACATGTTATTTGATCAAGCGTTGTCAAGGCATGTAATAGTAATAACATCCGAAAAATAATTTTAACTAGTTTAAGTATTCGGACACATCAACATTCCTAATTCTCTTCTTATGTAATCAAATTGTTCTTCACATAGGGGTTTTGTGAAGATATCAGCTAGTTGATGTTTGGTATCAATAAACTCTATGGTTACAACATGATTAGTGACATGATCTCGTATAAAGTGATGTCTAATATCAATGTGTTTTGTTCTTGAGTGTTGTATAGGATTTTTAGTTAAGCATATTGCACTCGTGTTATCACATTTAATGGGAATATATTTAAGATTCACTTTGTAATCTTCTAAAGTGTTTTTCATCCATACAACTTGTGCACAGCATGCACTTGCTGCAATGTATTCAGCTTCGGTTGTTGATAGAGCAACCGAGTTTTGTTTCTTAGATGACCAGGATACAAGGGCATGATAGCAATCATATTAGTAATAGCAACCATATCGATGTCATACTGCTGACTTATCAACTACATTGGTATGTTGCTTCATATTTTTCAAGGCATAGGCTTTTAAACCTTTTTAGTTTCAGTGCAAAATCCGAGATAAACAACAAGAGATGTTTGCAAATATGCTTACACAAACAAAGATAACCATATCAGGGTAACATATATACAGCATATCAGGTAACCATAAAAACAAAGTCCTTCATGAATAACATAAGGAGTTTACAACATGTCATATCAAAAACAGCAGATGTTCATACAAGCTCATTCATGGGGTGGAAGATTAAAGTGCCTAAGTAAAGAGTCAAATTGTCGATGGATTTGCTGCAGCTCGGTTAGGATTTGATCTTGTCGAAGTTCAAGCCGTTCTTGTCTTTGTTCAAATCGGTCCATCCGAATCCCGATATCTTCGATTGATGATGTGTGAGTTTGCTCAACCGGATGTGTTTCCTCAAAGGGACAGATCGGAGGAGATTGGGTACTCCTAAAGACTAGGGTTTCCGGCTCTGGTTCAGGTTCAGGTTCAGGCTGAGGGGGATCAGTTCTTCTAGGCATTCTAACCCAGTTACCGTTTCTATAGTGACATCTTAGTCGGTGAAGTAGATTTTTGTTTATTATGCTGAATCTATCTACTTTCATTACTTCTTCTTCTAGTGGTATTTGAATGTCGTAAGCTTTCATTATTCTAGTAATTATTCCACCATATGGGAGCATCATATCTTTCGTAGATAATTCTAACATGTTTTGTTGGATCAGATAGCCAAGACAAATGTCACGTCCTTTCATGATTAGGTACATAATTCCTAATTCCAATTGACTCACTTCATCATGATGGTATTGTTTAGGAAGAATTATACTAGTCATGATATGATGAAGTATCTTAGTGTTAAAAGGCAGTAGATGTTCACAACTTTTAGGAACAGATTCTATGTTAGGATTGGCAAGGATTGTTCCTAAGGCTTCAACGTAGGATGTTTCAATGGTTTTTTCATCCCATAATCCTTTAAAGTAAAGTCCTATGCTTTTCATGGGAATACCTATCATATCACAAATGAATCTATCAGTGATTGAGATGTGTTGTCCTAAGAGATAGGTTGACATCCTTTCTTCATCATCTATTTGCATGTTGTTGTAAAACAATCTAACTAGTCTAGGATAGATGGGTTCGTTGATCTGCAAAATTAAAAGTAGATTTAGGTTTGCAAACCATTGGATAGTCTCTACATCTCTTAGTTCATTCAGATCTACGTATTTTCCCTTATTGATGCTTCTTAGTTCGAAGGAGAGAAATTTTTCAGCATGGTTTTTGGAATCAAAAAGAGTGAGATCAAACTCTTCTACTACTCTCCTCATTCCCTTGTCCCTTGAGGATCTTCTAGATCCCATAACTACTGCTGTTTAGAGGGATGATGATGAGCTAAAGTAAATGAAGAACAAAACAGAATTTAAGAGCTTCTTAGAGAGTACCTTTGTGAAATCTTCAAGAGAAGGAAGGATTCTTGATGTTTTGCTCCGAAATGGGAGGTATTTGGAAGGCTTAGAGGAGTGAAATGGGAATTGAGGAGACTTGGAAGAGTAGAGGAGGAAATGGGGGTGAGTTGGGGTCGGTTCCATAGCCGGCCCTAGTGTGGGTTTAAAGGGCAGAGCTGCTGGCGGTTGCACCTCTGGCTGGAGCGGTGCAACCTCTGGCAACCCGTGATAGCTGGAGGTGCCACCGCCAGCTGGAGAGGTGCCACCGCCTGCAGCTAGTGAGCACCTAATATGATTTGATTAGGGAGCCTTTGCCTTGAGGAGAGTTTCAGAGCAATTAATGTTTGTTACATGATTTCGTATGAGTTTTTATTTAAGGAAGAAGCTCTTGTACGATCAAGATAGATCTTTTAACGTGCATACGTATGTTTGTTTGGTATCCCTTTTAAGATCATGACATATTTAGTTTCTACAAGAATTAATTCGTAGATGAACGTGTTTTGAAGATCAGGGGGGTATGTGAATTTGGATATCATACGTTTCTAATAAGGTTGTATCGTATTTGTGATTTCACAACTTCCACTTGTTACTTAAGCGTTGCGAGTTCCTTTTTTATTCTTGGTTTATGACCATTGAGAGTCAAGGAGCAGAATATTATTTCTTGCTCCGGCCTAGACTTTTAATGTTTTTATAGGAAGGGATGATCTTTAGGAACCCATTTGCTTTTGGGTGCCTTATAAATAGATCTACATTTTCTATCATGTTGCATAGAGTTTATCATGGTTCCTTTAGGAACCCAAATTAATTTGTTTGGACTTATTTTCTTGAATGGACAACAATGTGTCTTGTGTCCAGATTTGCAACAAAAGTTGCACTTGGTTTGGTGTTGAACATGTAAGATGGAGCCTTTTATGAAGGTGGTTGGATTTTGGTGAGGATTTCTCACAAATCCAATCCCGCTCCTTTTTGGAATGTGACCCTTGTTTGCAAGGATCATGTTTAATGACTTGCTACCAACCTCGAATTTCTTCAAGGTGTCCTTGAGTAGCAGGTTTTCTTTTTGCATAGTTTCTAAATCATGACATTTGATACATGAATTTAAACTATCATGATGTTCGACTTTTAACTTATCAAACTCACAAGTAAGACTATCATGCATCTTTTTCAGCAATTTATATTTTCTACTTATACTCTTGCATTCATCAAATAAATCATGGAAGGCATTTAATAATTCATCGAAAGATAAATCAGCATCTAATAAATCCGTTACCTCCTCTCCGATGGCCATTAAGGCGTAATGAGCAACTTGCTCGGTGTTGGACTCCTCTTCTTCAGATGCGCTCGAGTCATCCCATGTTGCTTGAAGAGCCTTCTTCTTTGATGTTCTTCTTTTGACTTGGGGACAATCATTCTTGTAGTGTCCCGGCTTTTTACATTTGTAGCAGATCACTTGGTCCTTCTTGGGTTCAAGTTTATTTTTCACATCGTTTTTAAACTTGTTTCTTTTGAAGAATTTCTTAAACTTTTCTTGTCAAAAGTGCCAAGTCATCATCACAATCCTCATCACTTGAGTTTTCTATCAAGTGGCATTCAGAAGTTTTAAGTGCCATATCCTTCCTGTTCTTTGGAAGGATGTCTTCTTGCTCTTCATGAGCTTTGCAAGTCATTTCGTAGGTCATTAATGACCCGATTAGTTCTTCAAGAGGGAAGTTGCGCAGATCTTTTGCCTCTTGAATAGCAGTGACTTTAGGATCCCAACTTTTAGGAAGGGATCTTAGTATTTTATTTACGAGTTCAAAATCCGAAAAACTTTTTCCGAGTCCTTTTAGACCGTTGACGACATCCGTGAAACGGGTAAACATGTCGCCAATGGTTTCACTCGGTTTCATTCGGAAAAGTTCAAAAGAATGCAGCAACAGATTGATTTTTGACTCTTTCACTCTACTTGTGCCCTCGTGGGTCACTTCAAGTGTGTGCCAAATATCAAATGCAGTTTCGCAAGTTGAAACACGATTAAACTCGTTTTTATCAAGTGCGCAAAATAAGGCATTCATAGCCTTTGCATTAAGAGCGAAAGCCTTCTTTTCCAACTCATTCCAATCGATCATTGGAAGAGAAGACTTTGAAAATCCGTTTTCAACAAGGTTCCACAGTTCAAAATCCATAGAAATAAGAAAGATCCTCATTCGGGTCTTCCAGTAGGTGTAGTCCGTTCCACTGAACATGGGTGGACGTGTAATAGAATGCCCCTCTTGGTTTCCGGCGTATGCCATCTCTCTTGGGTTTTAATCCTTTAGAGAGTTAACCTTGCTTTGATACCAATTGTTAGGATCGAGAGCACTAAGAGGGGGGGGGGGTGAATTAGTGCAGCGGAAATCTTACAGCAATTTAAAAGCTAAAGCTGCGTTCGTCCGATAAAAAATGATTTCGATATAAAAGCAGAATCACAGTGCAGTTTGTGTCTAAGCGTAGTTTTGCGTCTAAGCGCAGTTTGCGTCTAAACACAGTTTGCGTCTAAGCGCAGTTTGCGTCTAAGCGCAGTTTGCGTCTAAACGCAGTTTTACGTCTAAACGCAGTTTTACGTTCAAACGTAGTTTTACGTCAAAACGCAGTTTTACGTCTAAACGCAGTTTTGCGTCTAAACGTAGTTTTGCGTCTAAACGTAGTTTTACGTCTAAACGCAGTTTTACGTCTAAACGCAGTTTTGCGTCTAAACGCAGTTTTACGTCTAAACGTAATTTTACGTCTAAATGTAGTTTTGCGTCTAAAAGCAGTTTTGAACCTTGAAAAGCGTTTTACGTAGAAAGCAATTTGCAGTTATAAATGGAATCCGAATGTAAGCGTAAACCGCAGTGTGAAGATCGTACGAAAACACGATTTACGTTTGAATGCAGATTCTGAAAGATCAGAGCTTAGAAACTCGTTCGTAAAGGCGCAGAGGGCAGTAGCAATGTAGGAGGTTTGCAGTAATGATAAAGTGCTCAAGGTAAAAGCAAACCAGAGATTTAGAGTGGTTCGGTCAGTCTTGACCTACTCCACTTTTGGCTTCCTCCTCCGACGAGGTCACCGACGTCAACTAGCTGCCTTCCTTCAATGGGCGAAGGCTAACTGCCCTTTTATAGTTTCTCTCCTTTTGACAGGCTCAGGAGACAACCTTTACAAATCCTTTCTCTCCTCTCTTTACAACTCAAGACTTGAAGAACAGAAGGAGGAGAACTTTAGGACTTTACACAAATTTGAGCTCTTAGAATCACTGAAAAGATCAAGAATTCGGTGTGGATCTGTATCTTTTCAGTGCTGAATGGGTGGGGTATTTATAGGCCCCAACCCAGTTCAAATTTGGAGCTCAAAACGATTAAATCGATCAAATCCCAGAATTCTGGGATCAGGCGGTTGCACCTCTTGACTGGAGAGGTGGCACCGCCTGGCAGAGCTCGACGACTGAGCTCAGGCGATTGCACCTCTCTGCCAGAGCTCGAAGACTGAGCTTGATGGTTGCATCGCCTGGCAGAGCTCGAAGTCTGAGCTCGGTGGTTGCATCACCTGGCAGAGCTCGAAACTGAGCTCAGGCTGATGCACCTCTCTGCCAGAGCTCGAAGACTGAGCTCGGTGGTTGCATCACCTGGCAGAGCTCGAGACTGAGCTCAGGCTGATGCACCTCTCTGCCAGAGCTCGAAGACTGAGCTCGGTGGTTGCACCGCCTGGCAGAGCTCGAAACTTGAGCTCTGGCGGTGCTACCTCTTGACAGAGGAGGTTGCACCGCCCAGTCTAGCTCGAAGACTGAGCTCTGGGCGGTTGCACCTCTTGGCTGGGGCGGTTGCACCGCCCAGCCTCGCAGCCCTGGCGGTTGCACCTCCTGGCCTAGGCGGTTGCACCTCCTGGCCTAGGCGGTTGCACCGCCTGGTGCAATCAGGGTCCGAATGGTTCGCTCCATTCGGCCCAATTTGAATCTTTTCAGGGGCCCAATTGCCCCAAGATTAAGCTAATGGGATCACCTCCCATTTTCAAGCTTAATCATCGTGCTAACTACGATTAACTCTAAGACAACTTCTGCAGCTTTGCTCCGATGCGTCAATCGCTTCTTCCGGCGAGTTTCCGGCGAACTTCCGTCGATCATCCGATAAACCCTCGGTGATCCTTCTGCGGACATCCGGCATACTCTTGGACTTTGCGACGATCCACTTGGCGAGTTCCGACGAGCTTCGCTTGGCAAGCTTCTGGACTTCTCGGATCTGTTCTCGCTGAACCTCCGACGACCGTTCGAACTTCCGTCGAACTCTCGAACTCCCAACGTGATCATGATCTTGACTCCGGCGCAACACCTGCTGCTTGTCTTACTCTCATCGTAGTTAATCCTGCACACTTATCTCAACACATAGATTAGATAACAAATGACAATTGACTTCATAATCAAAATCCGAGATTCAACAATACCGTTGAGGGACTCGACCAAGTATACCATGCCCTTAGGTCACCGGTGACATCTCTATGTCGTAAGCAAGATAGCGAATCGCGATATTGGTGAGTCTCGAGGGACTCGACCAACTCAACCTACACCGGGAATCGGTTCCTACTTATAACGATGGAAGGCCACGTGGGTCAATCTAATTGCCTCACGTTTACCGACTTAATATTATCAAGAGATGTTTCTGTGATTTGGTCTCTTAATATGACATGTCACACATATACATATTTAATATATATCTACATCGCATGCAAATATATATACATATCTAGTATGTGTATAAGCAATTACACCAGATGATCATGGACCACAACCTAATATGATTAGGCCCGAGCCAGTAGGCCTAATCACTCACATCAAGATCTATGTGTGCAATGGTGCATCTCCATGCCCTGTGATCATCCATTTTGTCCTTGTCGGTTCCGTCGACATCTTGATGCATCTTCATGCATCACGATCGTCCGTCTCGTGGGTCCCGCTATCGCATCCACGCTCCCGCTGTGCCTCCTCATGTGATTACAACTTAATCATAGGCACGCAGGCCTGACAATAAATGAGAAATATAATGGAGGTTCGCAGACCTCAATAATAATAATCACAGGTACACACATCACACGGTCCATGATCATCCATCCACACATCATACATCACATGTATAAATAATCATCATCATGTAGGACTACTAGATAATAATAATAAAAAAATAATAATCAACTAAACCTTTTAATTAATTAATATTTTCTGAAATCGGGGACATTATAGGGAATTTCTGAATTCATAGGGGTATTTTTATAATTTGGACAAAAGATAGAAACTGGAATTTTTCAAATTTCGAGGGGAAAAACTATCTTTTGCCTAGAAAACCCAAATGCCCTTTCCCCTTTTCGCTGCTACCGCCGTCGCCACCCTGCCGACGGCGGCTTGTGCGGCAGGGCGAGGGCATTGCCCGCGCCTGCAGGTGGCACGCCCGCTGGCAGCGTTGCCGCTGCAAGTGGGCACCCCTTTTGGGCGCCGCCGCCTCCGCAGGCGGTGCTGTCCCGCCGGGCGACCGCCCCTTAGGGGGGGTTTCGCCCGCGAGAGCATCGGCGGCGGGCGCCGCTGCCCTGCGGCGCCTCTACCCGTGGGCTGCCAGCCCCGCCGGCAGCAAGCCTGCTGCAAGCAAGCCCCCGGCCGGCTGCAGCAGACGCAGCCCCTGTGGTGCCCGCCTTCGGCTGCACTATATGCATGCAGATCGAGGGCAGCAACTGTTGCTGCCCTTCCTTGTTTTTGCGTCAACAATTTTGATGTCAAAATTCTTCCTAAACACAACACACGCAGTTCAAAAACCAATCATTCGCACGAACAACCAGGCACTGATACCACTGTAGGGAAATCCTTGGTGCGACATCATATGCGTAGTGGAAGAACAAGAAAAACAAAATCCCCAATTCCCAAAGAGATGTTCGTCGTCGTGTGAAGATTGGTACGCAAAAATCCACGAAACATGAAACTGCGTATAGAGTATATTGTGTTACCTAGGGAGATCGTATATCCCTGTTTCCTTATAGATCCTTAGGAGAGGGTGAAGGAGGTCAAGTGTCCTCCTCTGTAGCAGTGATCTACACAGTAGGGTTACGACGACACTCCTCAAAACTCCAGACCTACTTTAAGGTGGAGATGGAGAGGAGAATAGGAAAAGGCAAACAAAAGCTCTCTAGCACATGGGGCTCTGAATCCATCCTATTTATAGAGGTCCCCTGTCAAACCCTAATGGGTCCTCCCCTAGTGGGTATTGGATCTGCATCCAATAAGACAAGGGCTCCGTCGGATATCTCATATCCGAACCTCTATTCATCGCAATGCCTACCATATGTGTGTGACCCTTTAGGCCCAATATCGAGCTGGCCGTGAGTCATACCTATCAGAACTCCTTCTAACTTAGTGAATTATTATCTCTGTAATAATTCACTCGACTCATTGACTACGGACGTACTAGGCCACTACGTCGTAGTCCCCAGACGATACAGGGGAATCCAATCCATTGGACCTGTCTGTCTTCAGTTACTGTGTACCTATAGTCCCTCATCCATCTAATATACTAGAGACCGTATATCGAGCATGGTGTTGTCATACCCACACGGTTTCTACTCGAGTCTCGCTCTGATCGGATTCTCCCGGAGAACTCTTTCTTGTTAGGATCGAGAGCACTAAGAGGGGGGGGGGTGAATTAGTGCAGCGGAAATCTTATATTAATTTAAAAACCAAAAGCTGCGTTCGTTCAAAAACTATTATGATGCAAAAGCAAATTCTCAGTTTGTATCTAAGTGCAGTTTGCGTCTAAGCGCAGATTGCGTTTAAGCGCAGTTTTGCGTCTAAGCGCAGTTTTGCGTCTAAACTCAGATTTACGTCTAAATGCAGATTTACGTCTAAACGCAGATTTACGTCTAAACGCAGATTTACGTCTAAACGCAGTTTTACGTCTAAACGCAGTTTTACGTCTAAACGTAGATTTACGTCTAAACGTAGTTTTACGTCTAAACGCAGATTTACGTCTAAACGCAGATTTTCGTCTAAACTTTGAAACTCGTTTGTATACTCGCAGAAGGCAGTATGCAGTTGAAATCAAGACGTAAACGTGAACTGAAATCTGACGATTGAGCGAGAAAAGCCGATTTACGTCTGAATGCAGTTTTGCGTCTAAATGTTGAAACTCGTTCGTAAAATCATAGAGGACAGATTGCAGTTATTAATAGGATTAAAATGTAAGCGTAAACTGCAAAGAAGCTCGTTCGTAAAAGCACGGAAAACAGTTCT
Organism: Musa acuminata AAA Group; assembly: GCF_036884655.1. NCBI lineage: Eukaryota > Viridiplantae > Streptophyta > Magnoliopsida > Zingiberales > Musaceae > Musa > Musa acuminata. Next base: position 14,680,565 of record NC_088333.1, read on the forward strand.
GCAGAATCAAACGTAAACGTAAACTGTAATGTATGAAAATACGAATTTACGTCTGAATGCAGATTTGGAAGAACAGCACTTAGAATTTGTTCGTGAAAGCGCAGAGAGCAGTAGAGATGAGGGAGGTTTGCAGTAATGATAAAGTGCTCGAAAATAAACGCAAACCAGAGATTTAGAGTGGTTCGGTCAGCCTTGACCTACTCCACTTTTGGCTTCCTCCACCGATGAGGTTGCCGACGTCAACTAGGTGCCTTCCTTCAATGGGCGAAGGCCAAACTTCCCTCTTACAATTTCTCTCCTTTTGACAGGCTTAGGAGACAACCTTTACAGACCTTTCTCTCCTCACTTTACAATTGAAAACTTGAAGAACAGAAGGAGGAGACTTAAAGGCTTTACAACACTTTTGAGCTCTTAGAATCACAGAAAAGATCAAGATTTCGGTATTGGTCTGTATCTTTTCAGTGCTGAATGGGTGGGGTATTTATAGGCCCCAACCCAATTCAAAATTCGAGCTCAAAACGATCAAATCGATCAAATCCCAGAATTCTGGGATCAGGCGGTTGCACCTCTCAACTGGAGAGGTGGCACCGCCTGGCAGAGCTCGAAGACTGAGCTCAGCCGATTGCTCTTCTCTGCCAGAGCTCGAAGACTGAGCTCGATGGTTGCATCACCTGGCAGAGCTCGAAGACTGAGCTTGGTGGTTGCATCACCTGGCAGAGCTCGAAATCTGAGCTCGGTGGTTGCATCACCTGGGAGAGCTCGAAACTGAGCTCAGGCTGATGCACCTCTCTGCCAGAGCTCGAAGACTGAGCTTGGTGAATGCATCACCTGGCAGAGCTCGAGACTTAGCTCAGGCTGATGCACCTCTCTGCCAGAGCTCGAAGACTGAGCTCGGTGGTTGCATCGCCTGGCAGAGCTCGGAACTTGAGCTCTAGCGGTGCAACCTCTTGGCTGGGGCGGTTGCACCTCCCAACCCCACAGCCCAGGCGGTTGCACCTCCTGGCTGGGGCGGTTGCACCTCCCAACCCCACAGCCCAGGCGGTTGCACCTCCTGGCTGGGGCGGTTGCACCTCCTGGTGCAATCTGGGTCCGAATGGTTCACTCCATTCGGCCCACTTTGAATCTTTTCAGGGGCCCAATTGCCCCAAGATTAAGCTAATGGGATCACCTCCCATTTTCATGCTTAATCATCATGCTAACTACGATTAACTCTAAGACAACTTCTGCAGCTTTGCTCCGATGCGTCAATCGCTTCTTCCGGCGAGTTTCCGGCTAACTTCCGTCGATCAACCGATAACCCTCGGTGATCCTTCTGTGGACATCCGGCATACTCCTGGACTTTGCGACGATCCACTTGGCGAGTTCCGACGAGCTTCGCTTGGCAAGCTTCTGGACTTCTCGGATCTGTTCTCTCTGAACCTCCGACGACCGTCCGAACTTCCGTCGAACTCTCGAACTCCCAACGTGATCATGATCTTGACTCCGGCGCAACACCTGCTGCTTGTCTTACTCTTATCGTAGTTAATCCTGCACACTTATCTCAACACATAGATTAGATAACAAATGATAATTGACTTCATCATCAAAATCCGAGATTCAACAATCTCCCCCTTTTTGATGATGACAATCAATTGATAAAGGAGTTGTCCTTAACTCCCCCTATCTATATGCCATAGTTGAGATAAGTCAACCTTGAATTCAAGACCTAAGAATTCAAGTGACGTATTGATAAGTTAGATCAGTTAAACTTATCAATGCTCCCATCATGATGCCCATCATGATGTATCTCTTCAAGAATTATGTCAAGGCATGACATACATCATCAAGTTTGTATGATAGTGTTTGTAACCATTCATCATGTAATCATATAAAGCTACGAAGGACTTTTTACATGATGCTCACATTTGAGATTTTCTAGCAAGTTTGCATTTTCTATAGAATATCAAATCAAGATATGATGCAAACTATAGCACATGTTCACATATCTCTTGGTGATGCAAGGATGGCATAACATTGTTTATAGCATCACTCAAGTATTTGCAACTATGACATATGATTATGGCAGTTCAGTTATGACATAGTGTTTATCAATTCATATGTTTCTCCCCCTTTGTCATCAACAAAAAGCATGATAGCATTATCAAGCATATAAAGGAAGTCATGACACATATATCTCTTTATTGTTTTTGCTTGACGGAGGAAAGTCATTTTCCAAAGAGTTTTCATAAGAGTGTACGGGAACATCCCATTTTTAGCATATAACCCGAAAAATGAACTTCTTACATGCATTTGGTTAAAAATATTTGTCACATAATTTGCAAAATGTTATTTGATCAAGCGTTGTCAAGGCATGTAATAGTAATAACATTCGAAAAATAATTTTAACTAGTTTAAGTATTCGGACACATCAACATTCCTAATTCTCTTCTTATGTAATCAAATTGTTCTTCACATAGGGGTTTTGTGAAGATATCAGCTAGTTGATGTTTGGTATCAATAAACTCTATGGTTACATCATGATTAGTGACATGATCTCGTATAAAGTGATGTCTAATATCAATGTGTTTTGTTCTTGAGTGTTGTATAGGATTTTTAGTTAAGCATATTGCACTCGTGTTATCACATTTAATGGGAATATCTTTAAGATTCACTTTGTAATCTTCTAAAGTGTTTTTCATCCATACAACTTGTGCACAGCATGCACTTGCTGCAATGTATTCAGCTTCGGTTGTTGATAGGGCAACCGAGTTTTGTTTCTTAGATGACCAGGATACGAGGGCATGTCCTAAAAATTGACATGATCCTGATGTGCTTTTTCTGTCTAGTTTACAGCTAGCGAAGTCCGCATCAGCATAAGCTGTTAATTCAAAATTTTCTGATTTTGGGTACCATAATCCTAGATTGGTAGTTCCATTAAGATATCTGAGTATTCTTTTGACTGCTTTGAGATGGGATATCTTAGGGTCTGATTGAAATCTAGCACAAAGTCCTACACTGAACATGATGTCTGGTCTGGTGGCAGTGAGGTAAAGTAAACTTCCTATCATACCCCTATAGGTTTTTTGATCGAAGCTTTCTCCATTCTCATCAATTTCTAACTTAGTGGAGGTGCTCATAGGAGTGTCAATGGCTTTTGAATTATTCATTTTGAACTTCTTTAGCAGACTCACAGCATATTTGGTTTGACTAATAAAGATGCCATTGCTTAGTTGTTTGATTTGTAGGCCTAAGAAGAATGTTAACTCTCCCATTAGACTCATTTCGAATTCATGACTCATAGTTTTCGAAAAGGATTCACAAAGAGATTCATTTGTAGAACCAAAGATAATATCATCAACATAAATCTGAACAATGAGAAAATCATTTTCAAAATTCTTGATAAATAATGTAGTATCAACCTTGCCTTTTATGAAATTATTTTCAATGAGAAAAGAGCTAAGTCTCTCATACCAAGCCCTTGGGGCTTGTTTTAAACCATAGAGAGCTTTAGTTAATCTAAACACATGATTAGGGTAGCCATTGTTTTCAAATCCAGGAGGTTGTTCAACATAAACTTCTTCGGAAATGAAACCATTTAAAAAAGCGCTTTTAACATCCATTTGAAATAACTTAAAATTATTGCAACTAGCGTAGGCAAGGAGCATCCTTATGGCTTCCAATCGAGCCACAGGTGCGAAGGTTTCTTCGTAATCGATACCTTCTTCTTGGTTGAAACCTTTGGCCACTAATCTAGCCTTGTTTCTAACCACGATACCATTTTCATCTTGCTTGTTTCTAAAGACCCATTTAGTACCAATTACTAAATGGTCATTTGGCCTAGGAACAAGCGTCCACACCTCATTTCTCTCAAATTGATTTAATTCATCTTGCATTGCGATAATCCATGAATCATCTTTCATGGCTTCATCAATACATTTGGGTTCAATTTGGGAGAGAAAAGCGGCGTTGGCACAAAAGTTTTTAAAAGAAGATCGTGTTTGAACCCCCTTTGATGTGTCTCCTAGGATTAGCTCCTTAGGATGAGCATCAATATACTTCCAATCCTTGGGTAAGGATGTTTTGGAAGTGGATGCAACCAAGTTGCTAGTTGGAGACGGGGTTTCGTTTAAATTCAAGGAATCAAAATTAACATCATCATCAAGATCATTTTTCTTAATTTCTGAAATCTCATTGAAAACAACATGGATGGATTCTTCAATAATTAAGGTTCTTTTATTGAAGATGCGAAAAGCTTTAGAAACCGAAGAATAACCAAGAAAGATTCCTTCATCAGATTTAGCATCAAATTTTCCTAAGTTATCCTTTTCATTCAAGATAAAACACTTACACCCAAAGACTTTAAAATATGAGACATTGGGTTTTTTGTTATTCCATAACTCATAGGGAGTTTTGGTGAGTAAGGGTCTTACTAGGACTCTATTTAAAATATAACATACAGTGTTTACAGCTTCGGCCCAAAAATATTTGGGTAGGCTATGTTCATTCAACATGGTTCTTGCCATTTCTTGCAAATTTCGATTTTTTCTTTCTACTACCCCATTTTGTTGAGGATTTCTTGGAGTAGAGAAGTTATGGTTGTATCCATTGAGTTCACAAAATTCTTGGAAGTCATGGTTTTGAAATTCTCCACCGTGATCACTTCTAATTGACGAAATCATAGATTCCTTCTCATTTTGAACAAGTTTACAAAACTTGGTAAAATGTCTAAAGCATTCATTTTTTTGTTTTAAGAAGTAGGTCCATGTATATCTGCTGTAGTCATCAATAATGACAAAGGCGTATTTGCTACCTCCTAGACTCGATGTAGAGATTGGTCCGAACAAGTCCATATGGATCAATTGTAAGGGTCTAGAGGTGCTTATTTGATTCTTAGCTTTGAAGCTACCCCTAATTTGCTTACCTAATTGGCAAGCATCACATACATTATCTTTGATGAACTTGATATGAGGAATTCCTCTTACAAGTTCTCTAGATGATACTTGATTGATTAGTTTCATGCTAGCATGACCTAATCTTCTATGCCATAGCCAAGCATCCTCATTCATAACGGCAAAGCATATTTCATCACATAAGTCATTGATGTCAATAGTGTATACGTTGTTTTGTTTTAATGCAATCATAGATATATTTTTGTGTGGTTTTCCAATGATGCAGGCATTAGATTCAAATCTTATAATATATCCTTTATCACATAATTGACTAATGCTCAAGAGGTTATGTTTTAGACCATCAACTAGTAAAACATCTTCAATAGAGAGGTTGGATTTGTTACCTATGGTTCCTTTGCCAATGATTTTACCCTTGTTGTTGTCTCCGAAGGTGACATATCCTTCGTCTATGCTAGAGAGCTTAGAGAATTGAGATGGATCTCCGGTCATATGCCTTGAGCATCCACTATCAAGGTACCATTTCTTGCTCCTAGCTTGCGATTGTTTAGTTTTCTACAAGAAAGAATGATGTTTAGGTACCCATTTGCTTTTGGGTGCCTCATAAATAGATCTACATTTTCTATCATGTTGCATAGAGTTTATCATGGTTCCTTTAGGAACCCAAATTAATTTGTTTGGACTTATTTTCTTGAATGGACAACAATGTGTCTTGTGTCCAGATTTGCAACAAAAGTTGCACTTGGTTTGGTGTTGAACGTGTAAGATGGGGCCTTTTACAAAGGTAGTTGGATTTCGGTGAGGACCCCTCACAAATCCAATCCCACTTCTTTTGGGAGCATGACCCTTGTTTGTAAGGATCATGTTTAATGACTTGCTACCAACCTCGAATTTCTCCAAGGTGTCCTTAAGTAGCAAGTTTTCTTTTTGTATAGTTTCTAAATCATGACATTTGATACATGACTTTAAATTATCATGATGTTCGACTTTTAATTTATCAAACTCACAAGTAAGATTATCATGTACCTTTTTTAGCAACTTGTATTTTCTATTTATAACTTTGCATTCATCAAATAAATCATGGAAGGCATTTAATAATTCATCGAAAGATAAATCAGCATCTAATAAATCCGTTACCTCCTCTTCGATTGCCATAAAGGCGTAATGAGCAACTTGCTCGGTGTTGGATTCCTCTTCCTCAGATGCGCTCGAGTCATCCCATGTTGCTTGGAGCGCCTTCTTCTTTGTTGTTCTTTTCTTGACTTGGGGACAATCACTTTTGTAATGTCCCGGCTTTTTACATTCATAGCAGATCACTTGGTCCTTCTTAGGTTCAAGTTTATTTTTCACATCGTTTTTAAACTTGTTTCTTTTGAAGAATTTTTTAAACTTTCTTGTCAAAAGTGCCAAGTCATCATCACAGTCCTCATCACTTGAGTTTTCTCTCAAGTGGCATTCAGAAGTTTTAAGTGCCATATCCTTCCTGTTCTTTGGAAGGATGTCTTCTTGCTCTTCATGAGCTTTGCAAGTCATTTCGTAGGTCATTAATGACCCGATTAGTTCTTCAAGAGGGAAATTTCGCAGATCTTTTGCCTCTTGAATGGCGGTGACTTTAGGATCCCAACTCTTAGGAAGGGATCTTAGTATCTTATTAACAAGCTCAAAATCCGAAAAGCTCTTTCCGAGTCCTTTTAGACCGTTGACGACATCCGTGAAACGGGTAAACATGTCGCCAATGGTTTCACTCGGTTTCATTCGGAAAAGTTCAAAAGAATGCAGCAACAGATTGATTTTTGACTCTTTCACTCTACTTGTGCCCTCGTGGGTCACTTCAAGTGTGTGCCAAATATCAAAAGCAGTTTCGCAAGTTGAAACACGATTAAACTCGTTTTTATCAAGTGCGCAAAATAAGGCATTCATAGCCTTTGCATTAAGAGCGAAAGCCTTCTTCTCCAAATCGTTCCAATCGATCATTGGAAGAGAAGATTTTGAAAATCCATTTTCAACAAGGTTCCACAGTTCAAAATCCATAGAAATAAGAAAGATCCTCATTCGGGTCTTCCAGTAAGTGTAGTCCGTTCCACTGAACATGGGTGGACGCGTAATCGAATGCCCCTCTTGGTTTCCGGCGCATGCCATCTCTCTTGGGTTTTAATCCTTTAGAGAGTTAACCTTGCTCTGATACCAATTGTTAGGATCGAGAGCACTAAGAGGGGGGGGGTGAATTAGTGCAGCGGAAATCTTATATTAATTTAAAAACCAAAAGCTGCGTTCTTTCAAAAACTATTATGATGCAAAAGCAAATTCTCAGTTTGTATCTAAGTGCAGTTTGCGTCTAAGCGCAGATTGCGTTTAAGCGCAGTTTTGCGTCTAAGCGCAGTTTTGCGTCTAAACTCAGATTTACGTCTAAATGCAGATTTACGTCTAAATGCAGATTTACGTCTAAACGCAGATTTACGTCTAAACGCAGTTTTACGTCTAAACGCAGTTTTACGTCTAAACGCAGATTTACGTCTAAACGCAGTTTTACGTCTAAACGCAGATTTACGTCTAAACGCAGATTTTCGTCTAAACTTTGAAACTCGTTTGTATACTCGCAGAAGGCAGTATGCAGTTGAAATCAAGACGTAAACGTGAACTGAAATCTGACGATTGAGCGAGAAAAGCCGATTTACGTCTGAATGCAGTTTTGCGTCTAAATGTTGAAACTCGTTCGTAAAATCATAGAGGACAGATTGCAGTTATTAATAGGATTAAAATGTAAGCGTAAACTGCAAAGAAGCTCGTTCGTAAAAGCACGGAAAACAGTTCTGCAGAATCAAACGTAAACGTAAACTGTAATGTATGAAAATACGAATTTACGTCTGAATGCAGATTTGGAAGAACAGCACTTAGAATTTGTTCGTGAAAGCGCAGAGAGCAGTAGAGATGAGGGAGGTTTGCAGTAATGATAAAGTGCTCGAAAATAAACGCAAACCAGAGATTTAGAGTGGTTCGGTCAGCCTTGACCTACTCCACTTTTGGCTTCCTCCACCGATGAGGTTGCCGACGTCAACTAGGTGCCTTCCTTCAATGGGCGAAGGCCAAACTTCCCTCTTACAATTTCTCTCCTTTTGACAGGCTTAGGAGACAACCTTTACAGACCTTTCTCTCCTCACTTTACAATTGAAAACTTGAAGAACAGAAGGAGGAGACTTAAAGGCTTTACAACACTTTTGAGCTCTTAGAATCACAGAAAAGATCAAGATTTCGGTATTGGTCTGTATCTTTTCAGTGCTGAATGGGTGGGGTATTTATAGGCCCCAACCCAATTCAAAATTCGAGCTCAAAACGATCAAATCGATCAAATCCCAGAATTCTGGGATCAGGCGGTTGCACCTCTCAACTGGAGAGGTGGCACCGCCTGGCAGAGCTCGAAGACTGAGCTCAGCCGATTGCTCTTCTCTGCCAGAGCTCGAAGACTGAGCTCGATGGTTGCATCACCTGGCAGAGCTCGAAGACTGAGCTTGGTGGTTGCATCACCTGGCAGAGCTCGAAATCTGAGCTCGGTGGTTGCATCACCTGGGAGAGCTCGAAACTGAGCTCAGGCTGATGCACCTCTCTGCCAGAGCTCGAAGACTGAGCTTGGTGAATGCATCACCTGGCAGAGCTCGAGACTTAGCTCAGGCTGATGCACCTCTCTACTAGAGCTCGAAGACTGAGCTCGGTGGTTGCATCGCCTGGCAGAGCTCGGAACTTGAGCTCTGGCGGTGCAACCTCTTGGCTGGGGCGGTTGCACCTCCCAACCCCACAGCCCAGGCGGTTGCACCTCCTGGCTGGGGCGGTTGCACCTCCCAACCCCACAGCCCAGGCGGTTGCACCTCCTGGCTGGGGCGGTTGCACCTCCTGGTGCAATCTGGGTCCGAATGGTTCACTCCATTCGGCCCACTTTGAATCTTTTCAGGGGCCCAATTGCCCCAAGATTAAGCTAATGGGATCACCTCCCATTTTCATGCTTAATCATCATGCTAACTACGATTAACTCTAAGACAACTTCTGCAGCTTTGCTCCGATGCGTCAATCGCTTCTTCCGGCGAGTTTCCGGCTAACTTCCGTCGATCAACCGATAACCCTCGGTGATCCTTCTGCGGACATCCGGCATACTCCTGGACTTTGCGACGATCCACTTGGCGAGTTCCGACGAGCTTCGCTTGGCAAGCTTCTGGACTTCTCGGATCTGTTCTCTCTGAACCTCCGACGACCGTCCGAACTTCCGTCGAACTCTCGAACTCCCAACGTGATCATGATCTTGACTCCGGCGCAACACCTGCTGCTTGTCTTACTCTTATCGTAGTTAATCCTGCACACTTATCTCAACACATAGATTAGATAACAAATGACAATTGACTTCATCATCAAAATCCGAGATTCAACATTTCTCTCTCAACCCGAATGACCCTAGCCAGGGATTTGTCTGAGCAAGAACACATGGGATATTCCTCTCATGACGCCGAGAGTGGTTGATCCTCTATCGACACTCAATAGCCCTCGTAAGGTCGACTACCACTCCCAATGACCAACCGTACTAGATCTGGGATAGCCAAACCTATAAGTATGGTATCAAAGAGTGGAGCACTTATACAGGACATCCTTGGTGTCTTAAGTCTAAGGACCAGATACACCACTAGGACTACGGAATCATTGTCTAACAATAAGGCATCATCAACCATCCAGCATTCCGTAAGCGGATCAATCAGTGAACTCATTCTCCAATGAGCACCTGTACTGTATCCCTAGTGTCCCTACACAAGCAGCTATGAGACCAGCTGCATTCATCATATGGATGGGTATACAGCACACCAGTCTGTCCGGTTATCACGATATCCCTCTCGAGTAACCTATGACCGGGATTATTTAGGATATGTGTTTAAAGGTGAATCGATTTCACTATCGTGATCTCATCACGATCCGATTCCCATTGCACAAATCCAAGGACATCACAATATATGTATGCATTTATGCAATAGTTATAAAGTGATATATGCCAAAATATAATAAGTAAAAAATATTCTATATTAAGTCACACGTGCCATCACTCACGTGATTGGCTCGCTGGGCACCTATGACTAGCAATGTTGTGCTGGGGGCAAACATGTCAGAAGATTAGACGTCGGGCCGGAGGATCGGTCGACCTATCGACAGAAGGCTTCAGGCCGTGGATTCAGGCATTAGGACAAGAAGAGTAGATATTGCAATAAGGATATCGGTGTTGCGGAGTCAACTAGCCGATTGGGCAATAGGCCATAAGAGAGGACGATGCGCTGAAGAATCAGACGAAGCATCGAGGGACCAATGACATGCCGGACAACATGATTATTGCTTAGTATTAATTGTCTAGATCGAAGTATGTTTTACATGTGTAGGATTAACTACGATAGCAAGACATGAAGCAAAATGAAGTTCCAGAGTCAAGGACGCGATTACGTTGGGAGTTCAAGAGTTCGTCGGAAGTCCGGACGTTCGCGGAACCAGCCGAGAAGTCTTAGAGCTTGTAGAGAAGCTCGTCGGCACTCACCAAGAAGATCGTCGTGAAGTCCAAGATTTCGTAGTTCGCATGTAATTGAGCTTGGATTTGGGCCAACCCAATTAGGGGCTAGCAAGGCCCATGTAAGAATTGTGTTGGGCCCAATAAGAGGCTCAAACAGTGCCCCAAGAAGTCTCACTGTCATGGCAGTCTTCAAGACTGTGTCAAGCGGTGGGACCCGAGCCCTCTCACCCTACCCAAAAATTAGGTCGGCTCTGATCCCAAATGTCACGACCCGAGTCTGATGAACCAACTGACCAATAACTCCATTTTGGTCCTTAAACCACGGACCTATGTTGGGCCCAATAAGAGGCTCAAATAGTGCCCCAAGAAGTCTCACTACCATGGTCTTCAAGACCGTGTCAAGCGGTGGGACCCGAGAAATTAGGTCGGCTCTGATCCCAAATGACACGACCCGAGTCTGATGAACCAATTAACCAATAACTCCATTTTGGTCCTTCAACCACGGACCAAAATACTTAAGCAAGAGTTAATATAATACACTCATCAGGCCCATATAAGCCAATCATACCTATTGCCCACTTCCGACATGATCCTAACAATTAATATCAGAGCCACGGTTTTCTAATTTGGTTTAATATCCAAATAAAAATGGCTCTTTTCGGCTTTCAAGAGAGTCACTCTCTTATTCGTCCTCTCTTTTTCCATGGGACGAACTACACTTATTGAAAAACTCAAATGAGAGTTTTCTTGCTTTCATTGAATCTCGATTTATGGCATATAGTCGAATCGGTTTTCAAATGTCTTCTCTTCTAATGAACCATTGGAATGATTTGGAGAAGAAGACGTTTTCTCTAAATGCAAAGGCTATGAATGCCTTATTTTTTGCCTTAGATAGAAAGGAGTTTAATTGTGTTTCTACTTGCGAAATGGCTTTCAATATTTGGTGTACTCTTGAAATCACACATGAAGGGACTAGCAAAGTTAAATATTCAAAAATTAATTTTTTAATACATGATTTTGAGCTTTTTCGAATGAAGCCGAGCAAAACCATTGTTGATATGTACACCTATTTTACAAATATCGTCAATGGTTTAAAAGCTCTTGGTAAATATTTTTTGGATTTTAAACTTGTAAACAAGATTTTACAATTGCTTTCTAAAACTTGGGACTCTAAAGTAATGGCTATATAAGAGGCTAAAAACCTAAATAACCTTCCACTCGAAGAACTAATTTGGTCTTTAATGACCTACGAAATGAACAATGTGGTAAAAAGGGAACTTGAGAACAACCTTCCAAAGAACATGAAGGATTTGACACATAAAACATTTGAAGACCACTTGAGCATAAGCTCAAGTGATGGTGAACTTGAACTTTCAATGAAAATTATGAAACAAAAATTTAAAAACAAAAAGAACGCAACTACTTGCTTTGAACACAAGAAAAGAACAAAAATTGGGATAAATCGAGCTACTCCGAAAACAAGGAGAAGATTAACAAAGGCGATGTGGCAAACTATGCCTTAACGACTTTCGACGTTGAGATAATAAAAAAGCCTTTAGTTTATTTTGAAATTACATGATGCTTTTCATGATCTATTTTTTTTATTTAGTTTAGAATTAATTTTCTTGATAATTATATATTTTATAATGAAAATACAAAAATTAGAAATCATGCTTATCATTCTAGTAATTTTGAAAATAATCATGAAAATTGCATGTTTATGATAAACAAAATAATTTTGATTAAAAATGCCTTATGAAATCATGCTTGATGATATCATGCCTAATAAATTTATTTTTTGAAATTATGCATGATGATTTGAGGTAATGATGTTTTTGGAGTAATTTATGCCTTATTGATCTTGATGATTTTTATGATGATAAATCTTGCACATTCATTTTAAATGATGGTATATATATTTTGATTTGGCATAAAAAAGATAAAGGTATGCTTGTATGAAACAAACTAAAAAGAGAAAACCTTTCTCCATGAAAATTTTCTCTATTTTATCGATTTTTCAAAAAGGAGATTAATGAATCTATTTGTATCACTTTTATGAAACTCTTAAAATTGATTTTGATTTGATGATTTAAAATTGAATAAATTTTTATCCAAATCATGATCTTGATTCCTTAATACTTATAAATTAAGATTTATTATGAATTAATATTTTTCATTAATTGTTCTTTGACGATTCTACTTGATATGTTATTTAAGAGGAGATGTGTCAAAATGAATCATATCTTTTGATATTCACATAATTTTTTGTCTTTGTATAACTCCTTGTATTCATCACCCAATTAATTTTTTTCTTGATGATATTTTGAATGTGATAAAATGAAATTATGCGTGAAATATAAATGAGAAGTTAATGATCATGCATGATAGGATGTAATGAATTTTGATATTTAGATACCATCATTTGAAAAGCTATGATCATGTTGCCAAAATGATATATCATAAATGCTTGAATATCATGTATGATATGCTTATAGTGATGATTGATTTATTTGTATCATGCATGAAAAATAAAATGTATGGTTTTGAAGTTATGCATGTTTTAATTTAAAAATATAATGATGCACAAATAAGATTGATACTTACCTTTGTCATGATTGATATAAAGAGTCTTCCCTTCTTTCTGACAATGACAAAGGGGGAGCAAAACTTACTAGAAAGTAAATTTGCTATCTCGCACAATTCAAGAGGAAAGAAAAAATTACACTTATCAAAAGAGAAGAAATTGTTATCTTGAACATCACCAAGAATTGCTAGCTTGAAATCTCAAGAAGATGCAAAAATACTATCTTGCACATCTCAAAGAAAAGCAAATATGCCAACTTGCACATCTTTAAATTTGCTAGCTTGTATGTTGTAAAACTTGCATATCTAAAACTTGATAGCTTGCATGTTCTAATATGATATATCACTTGCTAAATTTTTGCTAGCTTGCATGATGATAAAAATGGATATTATGTTTTTCATGCAATGATTTGAATTTACATCTCAAACATATGATAGTTGAAACTTCTCCTTTTTGTTGATGACAAAGGGGGAGAAGTATGTTGATGTCATGCATGATTTAATCATGACATGTTTGCTTGGATTTTTGAATCCAAGAGTTTCTATCAATACGACATATTGATAGGGATAGTTTAGTTAAACTCCGGGAGTTAAGGTTAACTCCATTGTCAATTGGTTGTCACCATAAAAAAGGAGGAGATTATTGAATCTCGTTTTGAGTGACGTAGGATACTTCGATCAGGATGAGATAATTAAAGCAAGAAAAATCATATTGTACTAGGGGAAAACATGTCAAAAGATTGGACGTCGGGCTAGAGGATTGGTCAACCTATCGACAGAAGGCTTCAGGCTGTGGATTCAGGTATTAGGCCAAGAAGAGTAGATATTGCACCAAGGATATCGGTGTTGCGGAGTCAACTAGTCGATTGAGCAATAGGCCATAAGAGAGGACGATGCGCTGAAGAATCGATCGAAGCATCGAGGGACCAATGACATGCCGGACAACATGATTATTGCTTAGTATTAATTGTCTAGATCAAAGTATGTTTTACATGTGTAGGATTAACTATGATAGCAAGGCATGAAGCAAAATGAAGTCCCAGAGTCAAGGACGCGATTACGTTGGGAGTTCAAGAGTTCGTCGGAAGTCCGGACGTTCGTCAGAAGTTTTATCGGAACCAGTCGAGAAGTCTCGGAGCTTACAGAGAAGCTCATCAGAACTCACCAAGAAGATCGTTATGAAGTCCAAGAGCTAGCCAGGAGTCCACCAGAACATTGCCGAGAGATCGTCGGAAGTTCATCAAAAGTTCGTCGGAAGATCGTTGGAAGCTCGCCGGAAAAATAGATATAGGAACTTGTTTAGCTTAGCAAGTATCTTAGGATTTCATAGTTAGCATGTAATTAAGCTTGGATTTGGGCCAACCCAACTAGGGACCAGCTAGACCCATGTAAGAAATGTGTTGGGCCCATTCAGAGGCCCAAACAGTGCCCCAAGAAGTCTCATCGCCATGGCATAGTCTTTGAGACTGTATCAAGCGGAGGTACTGCTAGTCTGGGCGGTTGGATCACCCTTGGCAGGGTGCTAGGCAGTGGTATCGCCTATTTGGGCCGTGGTACCACCCAACACTACCACCCAAGCGGTGGTACCGTCGGACTAGGCGATAGTACTGCCCAGGGTAGTGTTAGTGTTAGACTAACATTGGGCGGTGGTACTGCCTATGCCCGGGGAACTCGGGATAGGAAAGTTTTAGGCTCTAAGTTTGAATCAACTTTAAGCCTATAAATACCCCTCGTATCAAGCGGAGGTACTACTAGTCAGGGCGGTTGGACCACCCTTGGTAGGGTGCCAGGTAGTGGTATCGCCTGTTTGGGCCGTGGTACCACCCAACACTACCACCCAAGCGGTGGTACCGCTGGACTAGGCGATAGTACTGCCCAGGGCAGTGTTAGTGTTAGACTGACATTGGGCGGTGGTATTGCCTATGCCCAGGGAACTCGGGATAGGAAAGTTTTAGGCTCTAAGTTTGAATCAACTTGAAGCCTGTAAATACCCCTCGTATCAAGCGGAGGTACTGCTAGTCTGGGCGGTTGGACCACCCTTGGCAGGGTGCCAGGCAATGGTATCGCTTGTTTAGGCAGTGGTACCACCCAACACTACCACCCAAGCGGTGGTACCGTCGGACTAGGCGATAGTATTGCCCAGGGCAGTGTTAGTGTTAGACTGACATTGGGCGGTGGTACTGCCTATGCCCGGGGAACTCGGGATAGGAAAGTTTTAGGCTCTAAGTTTGAATCAACTTGAAGCCTATAAATACCCCTCTCATCCCTGGTTAAAACACAATTTTCGTCGAAATCAGTTTTTAGTAACGAAGTTTTTAGAGACATAATTTTTACCGTTATACTAATTCAACCCCCCCTCATAGTGCCAACCCCTAATGGCTCTGAACCAAAATACTTAAGCAAGAGTTAATATAATATACTCATCAGGCCCATATAAGTCAATCATACTTATTGCCCACTTCCGATGTGAGACTAAATGGGTGTTACATATCCTAACAGGAAGTGACACTTTTTCCTCTAATTGACGCGGTACCTCTTTTATGAGCATGTCACTTGTGGCTCTCATATTGCTATTGTTGTCATTGCTACTGCCATGGAAGTATGTCTTAAGAACTCGATTGTTGTATTTTGCATCCAAAATCATTTCATGAGTGTCCTAGGAGCTCTTGCTTGAAGTGGATGTTTGCATATGCCTTTGACTATAATATTTGTATTGGATGTGTTGAACACAGGAAGATGCTTTGGCTATAAAGGTTGTTATGGGCGTATTGAGCATGGGAAGGTGCATAAGCCATGAGGGTCATATCAAATGCATAGTGTGATTTCCTCAATTACGATGTGTCGAGCATGGGGAGACACATTAGGTAGCAAGGGTCATCTGAAGCATGTTAAGCGTGGGGTAACACATCGGCCACTAGGAGCACATCGGGTGTGTTATATGCTTTGCCTAGTTAAAATGTGTTGATTGTGAGAAGATACATAGCTACTTCGGGTATGTTATATGTTTTGTTAGGTTAGTGTGTATCACGTGTGAGGAGACATATTGGTTGTGAATGTCACCTTGACACACCTTGCTAGGTTAGACACGTCAAGAGAGGGACAATATATTGGCCGGATTAAGTGCATCACATGCTTTACTTAGATTTTGTTGAGCATTGAGAAACACTTAAGAATATCGAAATGCACTCACATGGTTTACCTCATTAGTGAGCATGAGACATAGGAGATGATGATGTGTGCATGAGAAGTCATAACCATATTAAAGATCTGTTGAACTTGGGTTGTCATGGTCATATTGAAGTTATGGTGGTAAAGGCATCATGACCAACTTAAAGATGCAGCGGACCTATAATGTTGTGGTCATTAGAGAGACGAGGTGGATTTGGAATGATGCGTTGGTCATTTGGGAGATGCAAATGACTTGAGGACAAAGTCATGGGTGAAGATCGAGGCTGCATATTAATGAGAAAGCCAAGGGCAATGGAAGAATCCATGAACGATAAAAGAAGTCATAGATGAAGGAGAAAACTATGATAGCAAAGTTAGTTGAAACCTTTGTGTTGAACACAATGTCAAGCGAAGCCACAAGCAAAGTTGGTTATGCGATGTCAAGTGGGGTCATGGACAAAGTTACAGATGTAACAGAATAAGCTTGAAGCTACACATGCAATGTTAACAGATAGTGTTGCATGTGCAATAGCTGTGATAGTTTAAAAGTTAAAGTTCCGAAGAAAGTTTAACTGTTCTAAAACCTTATAGTTCTCAAACGATGAGTGAGAAATAATAGTCTAAGGTCCCTTTTTGTAGGGGTCAATAATTTGTCCTTCACCGTCTGGCCCTTAGGCCCTTAGCTTTCTTGTTAATTCTACTAATGCATGATCCGAAAGCTCCCGATTGGATGCATAAAAGATCAAGCATCAGGTCAATGATACGGAGTGTTTAGAAATTAAATCAAATCTGATGTCATAATCAAAGTGGGTTAGAGGTGGTTACAATAGTTGGTAGTAGGAAAACGATAAAAGTTGGACGATGTGGCAAAATCTATACGGATTCAAATGTCACATAAAATATCCCATATATTTGATATGATTGAATTATAGCTAAAGTTAGCTAAGAAGAATCTTATCTCTAATGTAGTTGAATTCGATCTGGTAACACATTATATCCTCGGTATGATCAAATTTTGTCATAAAGCATCTCTTATCTTCAATACAATAGAATCCTATCATCAAGCATCTTTTAACTCCGATATAATCAAATTCGATCATGAAGCATCTACCTTTAATATAATTAGATATTACTATGAATAGTCCTTTATCTTCAACTTGATAAATTCTAACCATAAAGTGTCTTTTATTGTTTATGTGATCCAATTAGCAACGTAGCAAAACATGCCATAAAATGTCACCATCACATGATGAGTGTAGGTCAAACCCCTAATTCATCCAAGCCGCTAACAAAAAGAGTCTGGTTCACAAATTGTTAAGGAGACATTACAGATAACCTTTGTATATCAAAACATAATTTGGGTTGGGGAAAGCAGGAGGTTTGGATAGATGATATAGAGAATCAGATACGGAGACACCTAAGTGCCATGTCATTGCAAATATAACACTCACTCAATCACCTTGTCAACTTGACATACCAGTTGAATGAGTCCTGTAGGTCGACACTCAATCACCTTTGCTTTAATATCCTCCATTGGAGTAAGGTTTTCCAGGGCACAACATCCAATTTCTTGGTGTCTCACATCAACTGAGATGGACTTAACATTATACATTGGTCCAATGCTCAAGCAATTCAGGCTTGTTGATCCAATCCCTTTTCAGTGCATGATACCTATTATAGATTTACAGGTACATTCATCACGCAATATATAATTTCATGGATGATTGCCATAGAAAAGTCCAAAATTTTAAAATTTTCTTGGATGGTGCCTCATGTTTTTATATTTCCCACAAAAAGCTTGTACCTTTTTTTTTATCATAAATAATTAATTTCTCATCAAAACCTAGTCAAATAAATCGAACCAGACTGATTACAATATTTTTGAATATAGTTATAGTATTTTAGTTTACTGAACCAACTATAATGTTTTTGTTCACTAGCAAAAAAATGCTGTAACACTATTTAAAAACATTGTAATTCATCCTTTCTTTTTATCATTCTTTGACAATGGATGAAAACAAATATTGGAAAGTTCTTCAGAATATACAAACATAAGTTTTAGGTTCAATGAGAATAAAAATTAAAAATTATTATTTTTGAAATATATACAAACATTCCTAATTTTTATCAAAATCATGAAGATTCTCATATGAATTATTTTATAAAGTCTTGAAACTTATAATAAAGTTAATAATTAAGATTTATGGGAATATAAACTAATTAAGGTATATATATCTATATATAATTTTTCTCAAAACTGTTTTTTATTTATTTTGAAATATGTCAACTTTCTTAATTTTCTTCCAAAATAAGAAAAAAATCTCATACCCTCAGTGAAATTTCATTCAAAAATATATTGTAAATCAGACGCGTACGTTAAAAATACAAAGAAATATCTGTAATATTTCTTTCCTCTTGAGCTCGATATTTCCTATAACTTGTTATAGGATTATGTATAAATAGGAATATCAACCAGAAATATGTGTTCGAGACTCTAAAATCATGGATTGGAAACGACGGTCAGTTCTTTTCCTTGCTGTATGTTTTCTTCTGCGGAGTCAAGCAGCAGCAGCAGAAGATAACACTTGGGATCTCACCGAAGAAGAAGATAGTGAGTTAGAGAGGGAACTCAAAACCCTTAACAAGCCTTACGTGAAATCTTTCAAGGTAACCGAAGAGATGTTCTCATCTTATCCCTGTGTATACCTTCATCATGTCTTGCTTTTAATCTGTGTAGAAACGATGCAAACGATGAGCTTTTGGTTTCGGATAGCATGTTAATGTGCCTTTTGGCGATTGCACGCATCTTCTTTCTAATTGTAATATAATTTTTGATACAAAGATAGGAACTGATGTAATTTTATTTTTTTGTATATAGGATGAGTATGGGATTACCTACGATTGCGTGGATATCTATAAGCAACCAGCTTTTGATCATCCTCTGCTTAAAAATCACACACTTCAGGTAAATTATCATCCGTTGCAACAATATATATAATCCCTTTACTCATTATTCTTGCTTATTGAGGTTATTCATTATCCCTTGACACTAGAATTGATGATCTTGTATCAAATATGTGTTTAATGAAATTTCAAAAATAATATTAGAGTAAAAGTTAGCATAAATATCATCCGATAGCATTTTATGATTTTTAATTAAGGTCATTGGAAGATTTATGTTTTTCTGATTTGTAGAAATATATTGATCTTTCTAGAATCATAGAGAATTCTTTTTCTATTTTTTCAAAATTTAGTCTTATGTATTAAGTTTATAATTAGTTGTATTGACAGTTGGTATTGGTTTGTATAGTAACGCATATACTATGAAAGGCATCATTTTTATTTTCAAAAAGCAAAGAGCTATCTATATATTACTGAAGCGATAGATATATAACAACCCACACCATGTTTCTTGGAGTACAAAAATTAACCATATTATTATTGAAAATGTTTGATGTCTTGCAAGAAAAAGCAAAATGTGCTAACCAATTAGCATTCCTATTACCCTCCCTCCCTAAAAACATGATAAAATTTACATTATTAAAAATTTAATATCAGATTCAAAATATGCCTCAGACCATTCAGCAGATTCCAAGGAGGGGATTCTTCCTTGTTGAGAAACTTGATAATCATATCCGCATCTGATTCAATCTCCAATCTGTTAATTCCTTCGCTCCAATAATACATGCACAACCCCCAACCAGACGGCCATATATTTAATTTACACCATCCATTTGTGGGTTTAGTCCAGGTTATAAGGAATTGACAAGATCATAAACATCCTTCAGATTGTAGAATAGATTTGCAGCATGACATGAAAGCAAGAGCTTTGCAAATAATGGAGAAGGGAGTAATCCTAACTTCATTGAAGGTTGATTCATTGCGATCCTTCCAAATCAGCCAATGGCGGCAGTATGCAATCAACGTGCTCAAAAGCCCACAGCTGGTCTTGTCGAGGTCCTGCCCCTCTCTCAACCACCAATCCCCACTCCTCCTCCAGTCCTTACACTGCCTAAACAGATACAACCATGAAATCCCCAAGGAACCTGCATGCACTCAGAGCTGATGGTTGCCCCTTATGATCAGCCTTCATATTCTTGGGTCATCATCAGGTGGGGACTTGTCAATTCCTCCTGTAATCAAAGAACCACCCACATTACGAAACAAATGTGTATCATGTTCCTATCCCGGAAAGGTGTCGATTTTAATTTTCTTTTGTAATACATGCATTACTTGTAATACTTTTGATTTTCTTGTTGCTATGGTTAATGTAAAAAGAAACATTCACCGAAAGCTTTTCATTTGAATCTCCATGAGAATATCTCCCTTTCATAAGTAAATTAATTACTATTTGCATTGGCTTCATTTATGATTATAAATAGATCATGTTTCCTTTTTTTTTTTTTTTTTTTTTCTTTTCCGCTTGCATATCTTTCGTACCATCTTTATTTAGGAATAATATAAATATGCTAATGTTGTCGTAGTATGTGCAACAGTTTCCAAAACGCGGTGGCCACATAAACAAGGAACCAATAATAAATCAAACGTTACCACAGCTATGTCCTACAGGAACGGTTCTTATCAAGCGAACGACGAAAGAGGATCTAATAAAAGCAAAAAAGTATGCACATCAAATACAATCACGTGTGCAACTACTGCAAGCAGAGATAACCGCAAACGACGATGGAGCTACTCATGTAAGATTTATTTCATCATGATCGATTACTTTGATAATAGTTTAATTTGTAATTTGGTTTATATTTCTCATAGACTACTAACTTGTTTCGGTCGCTTTTCAGAAAATAGAAGAACAAACATAAGCCAAAAAAAAAAAAGATGACAAGAAGAGAAATAGAGAGGAGAGATTATATAGAAAAATGGAAAATAAGGAGAAGCTTCAAAATTGTATTAGAGGCAGTAAAAACAATTATTTAAATTCAAAATAGTTTTTAGAAAACATATATATTATTTATAGATTTCGGAACACATAATAAGAAAATATTCACATTCCATTCTGGTAGTCAAAGAAGCACCACTGCTTTGATGCATCCGTTACTGACCTATGTTAGAACAACTCCATGTGCAGCATGCTGTAACGGTATTTGAAGCTAAAAAGGGACCACATTATTATGGCGCAAGCGCAGACCTGCAAGTATTCCAGCTTTCAGGTGTTTCAATTAACCAAGCAAGCACGAGCCAGATCATTCTTACCAAAGGGGAAAGAGGGCCCAAAAATTACATTAACACCGTGCAGGCTGGATGGCAGGTAAGTAATGGCCTTTTTTTTTTTTTTAAAAATCTTTTGTCTTTTGTGATGTGGCATATGGAATTGAATGCTTTTGGCTGATATATATATATATATATATATATATATATATATATATATATATATATAGGTGGAGTTTCAACAGGAGGGGGACGACCGGGTTCATTTCTTCACATATTGGACTGTGAGTAGTGTCGTCGTGAATTGTTTCTTTCTTTTACTTTCTTGCACTAACATGCATGCTCTTTTGATATTTATTAATTCTGATTTGTATTCAATCTTCTGCTGTTAGTCGGATGGTTACCAGAAGACCGGCTGTATTAACCTGGATTGCCATGGGTTTGTCCAAGTTAGTACTCGGATAACCCCTGGCATGATCTACACACTAAGTGTTTTGTCACTCTCAATTTACAGGGTAGGAAAATTTTCTTCCTTCAGTCTGAAGCACATACATGAATATTTTCTCTTTTTTTATTCTTTCTTGATGTGAAAGAATTTTCCTTCTTCCATTTGGGAGCTATATATTCAATTAAACAAGTTGTCTTCATGTTTCTGTATCTCTGTCCATAAGAATGGAAAATTCATCAACTCTCTTTTCTTTCATTTCATCTTAGGATCGGTTCACTTCAAACTGGATGTTGTACAATGATAGGGAACCTGTTGGGTATTGGCCGAAGGAAATCTTCAACAACATGGCAGATTCTTCCCAGGTGCAGATGGGTGGATTAGTTTACTCGCCCTTTGATGAAGCAAGTCCGCCCATGGGTAATGGTGTAAAAGGTGAAGCAACATTCACGAACGTTCTCTTGCTGGATGGACAAGGTAATAACAGAACGCCTGAAGATTTTGAAGAGATTCATGATCTTGATATGGATTATTACTACATTAGCTATCACTATCGCGATGGCGTGTTGAATTATGGTGGGCCGGGAGGTTGGAAGAAAACTTAGTCACAAAAGTTGAACCATCGAAGATAATAATATGAATGTTGGGACCTGGCTTCTTAATTTAACATCTTGTGGTATAATTTGGTTAAAGATTTTGTCCTTGCACCCGACAATGGAAAATTGTTTATATATGCACTATATAATAGTAATTGCATGGTCTCTTGGAAAATTGTTTAGTTTGTCAACGTCTTTTCCCTTGTGCACCACATAAAATATTAGATTGACCGACAAAGTTATGTAAGTGTGAAGTGAGTTTATATATTATTACGGTGATAACTCAAAGTAATTCGATTAGGTGTTTCTTATAATTGAATAATAAGTAAAGGCCTCTTTGTATTTTTTTTAAATTGAATTCTCATAAATATTACCTTCGATCAGTAATACCTTTGAGACTCGTAATTCCTGTAAAAACTATGTAAAGGTGTCACGAAGTACCTATGAGTCCCTTTTTATAGAGACTCTTGAAATTGTTTATTTTTGCACAATTCATGCAATAATGGCGACATGGGACTTGGTCATAATTATCATCAACTTATATTGAATCTAGCGACGTATAACACTTGACATTTATTAGGTGTGGCCAATTATTGACCATACAGGAAGTCTGTGTGGTGCTAAGGAGGTGATGAACGATTGGCTAGGTGGTTCTACCATGTCAGTCATATGAGGCCTACCATGTCTAGGTGTCTTTCAAATGGATCGAACGAGTCGGTCACATGAGACCTATTGGTCAGAGTTGATGTGTCCTCCGTATGGAACCAAAGCGTCAACCATATGGAGCATACTGGTCGGTCACACAGAGCTGATGTGCCCTCCACGTGGAACTGAGGTGTCGACCACGTGGAGTCAACTTATCGGTTGTAACTTAAGGAGTTTAACTTAAAAGCGTATGTGAGTGTAGAGAAGGCAGTAAGACGGTAATGTGGCTTGTAGTATTGTAACTTGCACAAATTGAAAAGCAAACCAAAATTTAGAGTGGTTCGATCTTTGTGACCTATATCCACACTTTCGGATTCCTCTTTCGTTGTGGTCACCGGCATTCACTAAAGGCCTTCCATCAATAGACAAAGACCAACAACCTTTTATAGCACTTTCTCCTTTTCATGAGTTTAGCAGAGAACCCTTACAATTCTCACACCTCTCTTGAATGATCTCAAAACTTAGAAAGAGAGGAGGAGGACTCTGGCACTTGTTTACAATAATTTTACACCCCAATAACTCAAGATTATCTCAATACTTTCATGTCTTTTCATGCAGAAAAGGGTGGGGTTTTTATAAGCCTCAATAGCTTCATAATTGGAGCAAAAAAGTGTCTCATCCCAGATTTTCGGGGTACTAGCGGTACCACCACCTAGTACCATCGCCTAACAGAGCTCAGAGACCGAGCTCTGACGGTACCACCGCTTGATAGGAGTGGTACCACCACTGGCAGCATTTACTGCTGGCGGTACCACCTCCTAGAAATCCTAGGGCACTACTTTTTAGGCGGTGCCACCATTGGCCAAGAATTCAGGGGCTGAATGGGTTGCTCAATTCAACTTAATTCAGCCCTGTTAACGGCCCAGTTTACCCCTAATTAATTTATTAGGATTATCTCTCATTCCTAACTTAATTTATGATTTAACAATGATAATTAAGACATAATCATAGTACTTCTTATTCTGGTGTATCAATTGCTCTTTCGACGAGCTTCTAGTGAACATCCGACGAACTCTCGGCGATGCTTCGGTGGACTTCCGGCAAGCTCTTGGACTTTACGATGATCTTCTTGGTGAGTTCCGATGATCTTCTTTGGCAAGCTCCTAGACTTCTTGGTTGGTTCAGGCAGAACTTCCGACGAACGTCCGGACTTCCGATGAACTCTCGAACTCCCAATGAGATCTCAATCTTGACTCCAGCACAATACCTGCTTTATGTCTTACTGCTATCGTAGTTAATCTTGCACACTTTTTTTAACATATAGATTAGATCAAATAAATTATAATTGACTTCATCATCAAAATCAGAGATTCAATAATCTCTCTCTTTTTTATGATGACAATCAAGACGGAGTTAACCTTAACTCCCCCTATCTATATATTATACTTGAGAAAAAACATTCTTGATTTCAAGGGCTTTGAATTCAAGAAACAAACTGATAAGATAAGTTCATTAGACTTATCAACATGCATATCATGATTCTTATCATGATCTAATATTCTCAAGATATGATTCCAAGTATGATGTCAAGTCATGATATCCATTTTCAAGTATGATATTTCAAATATGAAAGATGACAAAGATAGCAATTCATTATTCTAAGGTAAGATATCTATTGTAAAATAGCAAGTTAAGCTCTAGATATCTTATCATAATGAAAGAAATTTAAGCAAATATTTTAAGTATATATGATGAAATATATTGCATACATTTGTCATCAATTTACCACATTTTAGTATTATTTCTCCTCCTTTATCATCAACAAAAAGGAGAACAATTCAACAATGCAAGTGTGGTAAAAAAATTCAAGCAAGTTTCACACTCAAAAGTTCTCATCATTAAATGTTGTCAACATTAAAGTGATAGATTCTATCAACTTCTCTCCCTTTCTCATCGCAACTTTAGGAAGGTAAGGAGGGAATCCATTAAGAACTAAATTTGTGAAATGATTTGAATCAAGTCAAAAATAATAAATAAGTTTTTGTTAAAACATGCTTTTATTTAGACAAAGAGAAGGGATTTATGAAAAGAATCAAGATATCCATACGAAATCAAATCCCCAATATTATAAATAATTATCACACACGAAAATTCATCTTTCAAGGATTAAGATATCCATTGGAATTCATAAATTCATGTTTTATGAGAAGAATAAGGAAGAATTCATGAGAGAGGAACATCACATGAATGAGACTTTATAAATCATGAATATGTTTCTCATAAAAAAATCATTAAGTGATGGAGCAAGGATGTAAAGTAATCTTGATATCAAGGAAGATAAAAATGAAATAAATTTATAAAAGCTTCATTCATAAAATACATTAAGAGAAAGATAGTCCGGAAAAGATATATATTAAATTCATGCATTCAGACAAATTAACATTCATAATTCTCTTCTAATAAAATCAAATTATTCTTCACTTAATGGCTTTATAAAAATATCAGCTAATTGATATTTTATATCAATAAACTCTAAGATTACATCATGATTATTAACATGATCTCATATAAAGTGATGCCTAATATCAATATGTTTAGTTCTAGGATGTTGAATGAGATTTTTTGTTAAACATATTGCACTTGTGTTATCACATTTTATAGGAATGTTTTTAAGATGAATCTTATAATCCTCTAAAGTATTTTTCATCTATACAACTTGTGCACAATATGCACTAGCTGCAATGTACTCAACTTTAGTTTTAGATAGTACAACCGAGTTTTGTTTCTTGGAAGACCAAGAAATAAGTTCGTGTCCGAAAAATTGACATGTTCTGGATGTTGTTTTTCTATCTAATCTATATCCAACAAAATCCGCATCAGCATAAGCAATTAGTTCAATGTTCTCAGAATTTGGATACCATAATCCTATATTAATGATACATTTAAGATATCTAAGAATTTATTAACTGCTTTAATATGAGATAGCTTAGGATTAGATTGAAATCAAGAACAAATTCCTACACTAAACATGATATCCAGTCTAGTTACGGTACGGTATAGTAAACTTCCTATCATACCCCTATAAGCTTTTTAATCAAAACTTTCTCCACTTTCATCAATGTTTAACTTAGTGGAGGTACTCATGGGAGTATTGATAGCCTTTGAGCTATCCATATTAAACCATTTTTTAGCAAATCTAAAGCATATTTTATTTGACTAAGAAAAATATCATTACTTAATTATTTGATTTGTAAGCCTAAAAAAAAGTTAATTTTCCTATCAAACTCATTTCAAATTCAAGACTCATACTTTTATAGTAAATGATTCACATAGATATTTATTTGTGGAACTGAAAATAATATTATCAACATAAATTTGAACAATAAGAAAATTATTTTTAAAATTTTTTATAAACAATGTAGTATCAACCTTGCTTTTAGAGAAATTATTATGAATTAAAAATGAGCTATGTCTCTCATACCAAGACCTTGAGTCTTGTTTCAATCCATAGAGAGCTTTAGTCAATTTAAATATATGATTAGGGAGATTATCATTCTCAAATCCAAGAGGTTGTTCAATATAAACTTCTTCAGAAATAAAACAATTAAGAAAAGTACTTTTAACATCCATTTGAAACAACTTAAAACTATTAGTACTAGCATAAGCAAGGAGCGTCCTTATGGCTTCTAAACGTGCTACAGGAGCGAAGGTTTCTTCATAATCGATACATTCTTCTTGATTGAAACCTTTGGCTACTAATCTAGCCTTATTTCGAACAATAATACCAAATTCATCTTGCTTGTTTCTAAAGACTCATTTAGTACCAATAACTAAATGGTCATTTGGTCTAGGAATAAGGTTCTACACTTCATTTCTCTCAAATTGATTCAACTTTTCTTGCATTGTGATGACCCATGAATCATCTTTCAAGGCCTCGTCAATGTATTCAGGTTCAATTTGGGAGAGAAAAGCGGCGTTGACACATAAATTCTTAAGAGAAGAACGAGTTTAAACCCCTTTTGATATATCTTCTATGATAAGCTCCTTAGGATGAGTATCTTTATACTTCTAATCCTTGAGTAAGGATGTTTCGAAAAAAGATGCATCCAAGTTGCTAGTGGAGAAAGTGTTTCATTTAAATTCAAAGTATGAAAATTAACATCATCATCAAAATCAAATTTCTTAACTTCGAAAATTTCATTAAAAATAACATGAATAGATTATTCTATAATCAAAATGCTAGTCATAGGTGCCCAGCAAGCCAATCACGTGAGCGATGGCACGTGTGACTTGATACAGAATCCTTTTGCTTATTATATTTTGGCATATATCACTTTATAACTATTACATATGTGCATATATATTGTGATGTCCTTGGATTTGTGCAATGGGAATCGGATCGTGATGAGATCATGAAAATGAGATCAATTCACCTTTAAACACATATCCTAAATAATCCCGGTCATAGGTTACTCGAGAGAGACATCGTGCGAACCGGACAGACTGGTGTGTTGTATACCCATCCATACGATGGATGCAGTTGGTCTCTGATGAATCTCGGATTTTGATGATGAAGTCAATTGTTATTTGTTGTCTAATCTATGTGTTGAGATAAGTGTGCAGGATTAACTACGATGAAAGTTAGACAAGCAGCAGGAGTTGCGCCGGAGTCAAGACAATGATCACGTTGGGAGTTCGAGAGTTCGACTGAAGTTCGGATAGTCGTCGGAGGTTCTGCGGGAACAAATCCGAGAAGTCCAAGAGCTTGCCAAAAGAAGCTCGTCAGAACTCGCCAAGTGGATCGTCGCAAGTCCAGGAGTTTGCCGGAAGTCCGCAGGAGCATCACCGAGGGTTCATCGGATGATCGACGGAAGTTCGCCGGAAGAAGCGATTGACGCACCAGAGCAAGCTGCAGAGATTGTCTTAGGATTTATCGTAGTTAGCACATTGATTAAGTTGGAAATGGGAGGTGATCCCATTAGCTTAATCTTGGGGCAATTGGGCCCCTGAAAAACCGAAATTGGGTCGAATGGAGCTACCCATTCGGACCCTGATTGCTGTGGGAGGTGCAACCGCCCAAGCCAGGAGGTAGCACCGCCTGGGGTAAGTCTCCCAGGGAGACTGGGCGGTGCAACCACCCCAGCCAGGAGGTGGCACCGCCTGGGCTCAGTCTCCGAGCGAGACTAGGCGGTGCAACCTCCCTCGACAGAGAGGTAGCACCGCTTGAGCTCGGTCTTCGAGCTCTAGCAGGTGGTGCAACCGCCTCAGTCAGGAGGTGCAACCGCCTGGGCTCAGTCTCCGAGCCAGACTAAGGCAGTGCAACCGCCCCTGACAGAGAGGTGCAACTGCCTGGGCTCAGTCTTCGAGCTCTGCCAGGCGGTGCAACCGCTCCAGTCAGGAGGTGCAACTGCCTGATCCCAGAATTCCGGGATTTGATAGTTTTGAGCTCCAAATTTGAACTAGGTTGGGGCCTCTAAATACCCCACCCATTCAGCAATGAGAGCAGACAGACAAACACCGAAATCTTGATATTTTCTGTGATTCTTAGAGCTCAAAATTGTTGTAAAGGCTAAAAGTTCTCCTCCCTCTTTTCTTCCAAGTTCTGAGCTGTAAAGAGAGGAGAGAAATTTCTGTAAGGGTTGTCTCCTAAGCCCGTCAAAAGGAGTGAAACTATAAAAGAGTGGTTGGCCTTCGCCTATTGAAGGAATGCCTCTAGTTGACGTCGGTAACCTCATCGGTGGAGGAAGCCAAAAGTGGAGTAGGTCAAGATTGACCGAACCACTCTAAATCTCGGTTTGCATTTACTTTGAGCATATTATCTTTACTGCAAACCTCCTCTAAAGCTTACTGCTTTCTGCGCAAATACGATCGGGTTTTAAGCTTTGCACTTTCCGAATCAGCGTTTAGACGTAAAATTGTGTTTTTGTACGATCATCATATTTCAGTTTACGTTTACGTTCTGACCTCTACCATAACTGCAAACTGCCTTTATACTCTTGCTTAAACTGCATCTTGCCTGATCTAGTGATTTACGAATCTGCATTTAGACGTAAATAAGTTTCTTCGTACGAACGTCGTATTTCAGTTTGCGCTTATATTCTGGTTTTCATCATAACTGCAAACTACCTTTATACTCTTGCTTAAACTGCATCTTGCCTAATCAAGTGATTTACGAATCAGCATTTAGAAGTAAATCAGTTTCTTCGTACGAACGTTGTATTTCAGTTTGCGCATATATTCTGGTTTTTATCATAACTGCAAACTGCCTTCATAGATTGACTATAACATCATCTTGCTTAAGTTAAAGTAATCTTAGAATCGGTTTTCAAACAGAAATCGAGTTTATCATTCGAACGCAGCTTTCAATTTTAATCGCAGAAAGTTTTCCGCTGCACTAATTCACCCCCCCCCCCCTCTTAGTGCTCTTGATCCTAACTGTCTTATAGCTGCTCATGTAAGGACACTAGGGATACAATACAGGTGCTCATTGGAGAATGAGTTCACTGATTGATCCGCTTACGGAATGTTGGATGGTTGATGATGCCTTATTGTCAGATAGCGATTCCGTAGTCCTAGTGGGTATATCTGGTCCTTAGACTTGAGACACTAAGGATGTCCTGTATGAGTGCTCCACTCTTTGATACCAGACTTGTAGGTTTGGTTGTCCCAGATCTAGTACAGCTGGTCATTGAGAGTGGTAGTCGACCTTAAGAGGGCTATTGAGTGTCGATAGCGGATCATCCACTCTCGGCGCCATGAGAGGAATATCCCATGTGTTCTTACTCAGACAAATCCCTAGCCAAGGTCATTCAGGTTGAGAGAGAAAGAGTTCTCCGGGAGAATCCGATTAGAGCGAGACTCGAGTAGAAACTGTACGGGTCTGACAACACCATGCTCGATATACGGTCTTTGGGATATTAGATGGATGAGGGACTATAGGTACACGGTAACTGAGGACAGACAGGTCCAAAGGATTGAATTCTCCTGTATCGTCTGGGGATTACGGCGTAGTCGCCTAGTATGTCTGTAGTTGATGAGTCGAGTGAATTATTACAGAGATAATAATTCACTAAGTTAGAAAGAGTTCTGACAGGTATGACTCACGGTCAGCTCGATATTAGGCCTAGAGGGTCACATACATATGGTAGGCATTGCGATGAGTAGAGGTTCGAATATGAGATATCCGACAAAGCCCTTGTCTTATTGGATGCAGATCCAATACCCACTATGGGAGGACCCATTAGGGTTTGATAAGGGACCTCTATAAATAGGACTCATTAGAGTTTTGAGGAGCGTCTCGCAGCCCTGCTATGTGGATCACCGCTAGAAAGGAGGACGCTTGACCTTCTTCACTCTCTCCTAAGGATCTGCAAGGAAACAGGGATATACGATCTCCCCAGGTAACACAATATACTCTATACACAATTTTAAGTTTTGCGAAGTTTGCGCACCAATATTCGCACGACGACGAACATCTCTTTGGGAATTGAGGATATTGTTTTTTTGTTCTTCCACTGCGCATGTGATGTCGCCCCCAAAGATTTTTCCAACAGTTGTATCAAAGCCAGGTTGTTTGTGCGATAGATTTGGTTTGAACTATATGTGTTATGTTTTGGAGAAGCTTCTGACATCAAAATTGTTAACGCAAAAGTGAAAAACTATTGCTGCCCTCGCTGCCATCGCAGATGGCTGCGTGTACGCAGGCAGCCTGCAGTAGTAGCCGCAAGGCCGCACGCGTGCAGCAGCCCCCTGCGGTGGCGCCCGCAAGAAGGGCCACAGGCACGGAGGACACCTGCGCGGGCACTGCGCCCGCGCGCAAGGGCAGCGGCGCCTGCGGCCGCTGCTCTCGCGTGGTGAGGCCCCGTAGGGCAGCGACGCCTGTGGCCGCTGTTCCCGCGGGCAAAAACCCCGTATGGGCGGCAGCCCGGCGAGGCAGTCCCGCCTATGGGCGCTGCTTCGCGGGCAGAACTGCCCGCGGAGGGGGCGGCGCCCACAGGGGCGCCTGCGGGGGCGCCCAGCTGCAGGGGCAGCTCCGCCAGCGGGCGTGCCGCCTGCATGCGAGGCCAACGCCCCCGCCCCGCCGCACAGGTCGCTGCCAGCAGGGTGGCAGCAGCAGCAAAGGGGAGCAGGGCATTAGGGTTTTTTGGGCAAAAGATAGTTTTGCCCATCGGAATTTGAGAAATTCCAGTTTCTGTCTTTTTTTTTGTCTAAATTATGAAAATACGCATAGGAATTCAAAAATTTCATATATGTCTCTGATTTCATAAAATACTAATTAATTAAAAGTTTTAGTTGATTATTATCTAGTAGTCCTATATTATGATGATTATTTATACATGTGATATATGATGTGTGGATAGATGATCATGAACCGTGTGATCTGTGTACTTGTGATTATTATTATTGTGGTCTGCGAGCCTCTATTATATTTCTCGTTTATTGTCGGGCCTGCATGCCTATGATTAAGTTGTAATCACATGAGGCGCAGCGGGAGCTTGGATGCGATAACGGGACCCATGAGATGGATGATCGCGATGTATGAAGATGCATCGAGATGTCGACGGAACCAACGAGGACGAGATGGACGATCACTGGGCAAAGAGATGCACCGTTGCACATATAGATCTTGATGTGAGTGATTAGACCTACTGGCTCAGGCCTAATAACATTAGGTTGTGGTCCATGATCATCTAGTGTGATTGCTTATATACATACTAAATATGTATATATATTTACATGCGATGTAGATATATATTAAATATGTATATGTGTGACATGTGAGATCAAATCATAGAAACATCTCTCTCGATAATATTAAGTCGGTAAACGTGAGGCAATTAGATTGACCCATGTGACCTTCCATTGTTATAAGTAGGAACCGATTCCCGGTGTAGGTTGAGTTGGTCGAGTCGCTCGAGAC